>NW_021680618.1:56853-96623 GCF_001412515.2 Diachasma alloeum | reverse complement strand
GGGGGGGGGGGGGGGGTATGAGAGGATTTATACAATTTGTGAGAACAGTGGTAGACCAGAAATAAAATCCGAGGGAATGACCAAGTTAATACTCGAGGGGGAGGGAGGGGGTACAAGGGGAATAAATTCGAAGGCACACAGTAGTCAAAAATAATTTCGAGAGGAAAAATATTCGAGAGAAAAATATTCGAACGAGAATGCACAGTATAAAATAAAGATGAGTGTATCGGGCGACCGTAACTGCGTTGCGCTATCAAAACAAACCCGCAACAGTGAGCCACACAAAAGGAATGGAATGCGACTTTAGGGGGAAGATTGGGGGGGAGAAAAATAATACCCTCAATTTTTAGCGCCTAGCCCCACGTCGGGCGCCAATTTGTGACCTTTCAACATTTAATTAATATTATTTCCTAAAAAGGGGATTTAGGCCGATTAAATAATGAGGACAAATGAGCGGTAAAATTAACTAAATATCTATATTTCTATTAATTTACATATTAGATCGNAGGGTTATGGGTAAGGCCAGGCAACTTTTGTACACGTAAAAAGGGGAGTGACTCTAATGCAGAAAAAGGGGAGAAGCTAGTCGTGTCGAGGGAATGCAACTAAATATAAGAAGAATAACTAAATGGGGAAGAAACAAAGAGTGTAGCCTCACCGTTGGGGGGTATGAAGGGTAATATTGTGGGGTCAAGAGGGAAAATGAGGGGGGTAACTCGTACTCACGATGGGACTTCACTCTGGCGAACACGTGGAATTCCACCGGCGCCTTGCACTCCTTCAAAATACCAGGGCGTTTTCCTGGAGAGCCCCCTTTCCACCTCGGGGTTTCCTGGGCACCAATACTAGAGCTGGGATGAGCTCGATGTATCGAAAATCCTCTTTTTATCCGCCAATACTTCCGGGCGAATTTTACTGTATTCACTATTATTACTTTCGGGGCACGTGGCGACTCACGGGGCAGCTAATGCACGAGTGAGTCTCTTCTTTTCCTTCGCGATTCGTGGGGGTTCGTCAGGTGTCGATGTCCTTCGGGTTTTAATTCGGGAGCAATCGGGGCCAATCAGCACGGGTGAGTGGTAACGATGACCACAATCCAGGGATGTCTCGCAAGGGATTATTGCTGGTGTTGAATATTCGGGGGTCTAGTATGGGGAATTTCCAGGAGGCGATGGCTTCTCCAATTAATCGGGTGGGGCCGGAACTGATGTCTTCCTTCGGCTGATGTCTTCGTGATGTCCAGTGGCAGGGGTAGAGGGGCGATGAGGGGAAAAGTGAGGGAAGGGGTATCCACGGTGGCGCGATTTACATTTTAGGGGGCAGTGTGTAGTGGGAAAAAATATGTAGAAAAATAATAAATAATAAATGAATATGCCTCGTCACAATTTTAACACTTGACTATAATGAGGATAAGAACTTTGAAGCATCGATTTCTATCAGTGGGATGAAGGGCAGCTATCACCGACTACAGAAAGCAAAATTCATCGTCATTCTTTATATTGATAATTGCTTTTTTTCTTGTTAAAAAATTCAGGTATTTTCAAAAAAGTTGATGAGCCACCTTGAAGCGGTGTATATTTATTGTGTATATTTATTGATGTTCACCATGAGATTAATTACTTCCACCATGGACCAACCCGAAACTTCATCTTGGAAATCATCAACTTTTGACATTAATTTTTCAATAACATTTTCATCAAACCAAGATTTGATATCTGTTGTTAGGAGAATGGCGCTGTTGGCGGTGGCAAAATATTTCTTCTCTTTCACAACCTCATCAACATGCAATTGTTCATATTTACAGCATAAAATCACATTTAGTTTTATTTCACCCACTCGCCGTAAAGCATTTCGGAAATGAATACTACATACAAATTTTGCATCTGTCAGAAAGCTCCTCAAGTCAGGTTGTTTTTTTTTATCGTTATTTTACATCGTTTCGACCTGGTTAGGGTATTCTGTGATGATGATCAAGACTTTAAATGATTAGATCCCACCATTCTACCCGGCCGGGATTTGAACTCGGAACCTTTCGCATGTGAGGCAACGAACTTAGTCATTGTGCCAAGCCACCGGGATCAAGTCAGGTTGTAAAAGATTCACAACTACACCAGTTCTGATGCTATTTTGAAATGCGCCTAGAATCTCTTGCCACTCCATTCTTTTTTTTCGCCTTGTTCTGTTGAGATTTCTCTTTCTTTCAGGCCCTATGCGCCCACCAGTCCGTTTCAGCTGCTTAAATTTCAAGAGAATAGATTTGACGTGGGACAATGTAGTTTGTAATTTCATGCGCTTACATACCGATTTTTTACGGAATTGGAGCAGTTTTTTATTATAAATTGCTTCACAAAATTATTAGTCGTTTGAATCCACTGATTGATCACCGCTGACGATTCCCGTCGACATAATGTGTAAGCTTGATCAAGATCATTTATTATCTTTATACATGTGCGCGAGTGAACGTTCATTATGTACAACTTAGTCCTCGATCAAGGAAGAGAACTATGTCGATAGAAGGAGCAGGGCCTTTATATATGCTCTGCCACTTGTTTTGTTTTTGTAGTGTTTATAATTTCTTTGTCTGCATATCCATTAGAATGTGCTAAATTTCATTCTCTGCAGACATTACAGGGAATTTTGGGATATATGTCACTATTGAAATGCGCTTCGATCAGCACAAATTTGTTATAAAATTGTGAGTCGCACTTTTCAAAACTTTGTCATGATTTTTTTTTGATAATAGGTCATAATTGTGATTGTTTTGATGATTTCATTATTCCACTCAGAATGATGAATTCGCACATTAAAAGTATAGATAGTGTGTTGTACATCTCTGACAACATTAGTTCCGCTCCAGACCTCAATCTATTGAGATCCCCAGCGATTCCTCATCGTCTGTAAATTGTGCATTACTTTTGAAACGAGTTAGCTGCAAAGAAAAATGGATTTCTCAAAAATTAACATCATTGCTCGTTGCGTTGGGTATTTGCCCACCAAGAAGTTAGGAGATCTGGAGATTAACAAGGTGTATAAAATTAAAGAGATCAAGTGGGTGAAAACTCAGCTCGGTCGTCAAATCGTTGCAGGACTCAATAATGAGTCTAATATTTATTTACCAAATCGGCTGGTCAAATTTCTGAAGGATGATCAGGAGCAATTTAGTTTGTTGGTGGCAGCAACTGCTGAGACTAAGCTGTATCTTCGTTGCAATGGTGGACATTACCATAATTGTGAATTTATGTATATGTAAAAAATGCGTACTTCTCTTTATTATGTAATGAATCATTTTTAATGTGGAATTCTGTAACATCATCACAAAAAATATCAATTCTTAATTATACTCTCGCTCACCATTTCCAATTTCATAAAGAAAATTGATAATCTAGCTGTGTTTTCATCAAAGGAGTAGTATATGTTACTGTAATTGAAGAATTGGATGAATAATAAAGAATTATACATATATATTCCATGCGAAATCAAATTTGAATTTTTTCTATCCAAATGTTTAACACATCTATCTATCTATCTATCTCAATTGAATCTTATTAATTTCATGTTTCTAGACAGAAGTGATTATTTTGACAAACCTCTCTATAAACTCATTCTCTTGAGATTTTTTTTCTTTTTATAGAAATGCTCAACCATAAATTTTCTAATTTTTCCACTGTATATATTTTTTGGTCTCTCATTAGAATATTTTTCTATTGCGAATAAAGATGTGAAGAATACCTGCAGAATTTTCAATAGAAATCAGCACAAAAAAAATAGAATTTACATCAGAATTCCTTACCAAATGCGCCACCATTTTCTATAAAATTAATACAAGAGAATAGAAGAAAATAAAATACAATGCATTTATATTCTTCCAAAGCATTCTTGATACTTTTCCTTGATACTTTTCTTCATACAAAGCATTAATTTTCTTCTCAGGTTTTGAAATATTTTAATAGTAAATGATATTTCACTCAAGTGGTGAGATATTTTTCGATTAGATAATTCCCTTCAACATTTTTTAATCTGAATCTGTCAGATCAATGCGTACGATGCCTTGATCCTCAACCGGTGGGGATTATGGAGACTGTAGCGAAAACATGATGCCATCATCCTCAATCGGTGGGGATTATGGAGAATCTTCATCAATGACCAGAGAGCCATGATCGTCAATCGATGGAGATTTTGGGGAAATCAAATTGATAATTGGAACTCCATGTTTCTCAATCGGTGGGGTTTGATGAGGAGACAAATCAATTGGCTCTTGAGGCAATGGTTGAGGAGCCAATGCTCTATTTTCAATAGGTAGTTGAACCTCCTCTCGGGGTAAGACGTGAAAACTGTTGCTACAAACCAATGGCTGTCCTCTCTCGACGAAAGAGAAGTGACCATGAGCGCACTTCTCCTATCTGGCTGTAATATTACCCAGAGTAAACTCAATTCGCACCATGGGCTGATAACTCGGAAAAACTGTTGCAAGCACTCGAGAAAGAGCTGATGCTGACATGTAAGGCAATCACCCAGCTGGCACGATGACTTGGTGAACAATCAGCTCTCCATCGATAGGATCCTCGCGTTCCTTGAAATCCACTGAATGTTGTAGGGATGGAGGTGGTGTGAGGAGACTGCAGATATCCACAAATTGCTCGAATTCATCAAGAAGCCAGTATTTGTTATGTTGGCATTGTACCATCTGGACTGTATACCCCGCCAGTGTAGCATGCATTTTCCGCCCAGGAAGATAATTGCGGATCATGATATCCAATAATAGTGCGATGTCCTTCCATGGGACATTATCAGACCACTGTGGTGGAACGTGGGCAACATAGAAGTTATTCACATTTATCGGCAGGATCTGAAAGATAACGGAAATATATGACTATGTCAATCGAAAAAAAAAATTGATGTATGAAAGAAATGAAAATTTTAGGATAGAAAAAAATAGACAATTAAATGATTAAGGGCGTGAGAACAATTAATGAATTATTTTTACTTACGATTTCACACTTATGGGTTCAGCGCTACCACGATTCAATACTGCTTTATAATATAGCCAAAGTCCCGCTGGATGGTTCCTCGGTAAATTCAGAATGACTTCTCAATATCTGGAATAGAAAAAACACCATATTTAAAAATGAGAGGATTTGAACATCATTCGAAACTTTGAAAAGTTGAAAATGTTCAATAATTAGAATATTTATAAAGTAGAAAATTGGAAAATTAATTAGACGTGAAAATTTTGTAGTATGAAGCGATGAAGAAGCTTCGAGTTGATCGAATCAAAGTTTGACAAATTACATTAAAGACGGAAAGGATTTTTACTCACAATTCCTCCAAAGTCTTCGCAGCTCTATCCCTTTCACAGAAGTTCGCAATTAATAAAATTAATACTCAATCACACTCTCGACTTAATGCTCAATCTCACTTTTAATTCACTTGAAGGGTGGTCAAACTTAGATATAAGGATGAGAAGTATTCACTGCTCTCGACGTCTGATGGTGATATGAGGGTCTCTTAATGGAGGGTTTTTTTATGTAAGTTTTCCATCCCTCTCTTCCAGAAAATAATTGCATTGTCACTGGTCATCTCCTGGGTCAGCATCTCACGGAGAAGTTTCATTCATTGGATAAGTAGTCATTCAATAGGACCACGTGCATCAAGAAAAGCTTGCACCAACACAAAGTTTTGAGAATCTTAAGGAATCCACATGCTCATTACTTTTTCACGTTTTGGAATCAAAAGTGAAGTAGCCATCATTTCTTTTGTGATAGAATTATCGTCCCACGGGAAAGAAAGAACAGCTGCTTTGCTAATAATTAAACAATGAACCATACACTTCGTAAGAAAAATAATCCTCTATTCGACAGGTACAGCATCGTGTGAAAGCATCAAACTCATAACATTCCTTACCGTTCTTTGAAAAAAGAGATATTGTTTCAATTCTGACACTAGTGGTCGTAGGTCATGTTCTATTAAATCAACATTGGAGGACGTTGCCCTCCAGTTATGATAATAGAAAGGAATTGGATGAGTGAAGCTACCCATCGTTTTCTGGCGGATAGGCTTTCAGTTTCATAACCGCTATAAGGGTAATATCAAATAATAGAGCGTGATTAATATTAAATCGTTTTAGTATTGAGAATAATAAAACAGATTTTATATGTTAAATGGAGCATCTCGGGAAATTTTCAATTCTGACTCCGGTGATCATTGTTCTATTGAATTAACATCGGAATGCAACATCCTCCGGTTGTGATAATAGAATGATATTCAATGAGTACTGCTTGTGCCATATATCTTCATACGTGCTGGCCACATGTGCAGCGACATTCAGTGGCACCCAACGTTATGTCTGACGGATAGGATTTCAGTTTAACCATCAAGAGGATGATAAATAAATGAATAAAGCATGATCAAAAGGAAATCGTTTTATTGTCAAGGAGAATAAATGACTTTTTATATCTTACATTCAATGTTATTCACAAAATTATTGATTACTAATGAAATTTTGCTGAGTGATATTTGTTTTATGGATATTCCATGCATGTGCATCTTAATTAGATGTGCTTGTGCATGTGCTTTTCATAATTACATCATAATTGTAATTAATCCAATGAGAAATTGAGAACATATTAGACATTAAATTTACTATCATTCCCAATATAAATTGCAAATTCTTTCAACACATAATAGAAGAGATTTAGTTTCATCCATGCATCAAAATACATTTTAGATATTCAACTTCAGGTTATCCAATTGACAAAAAAGACATGGCTTCATCAATGGTGGAATCAAATCCAGATGGGGGTTAGCGCCAACCTCGAAATGTTTCATGCATCTCCGGCACATCATAATATCTTTATCCTGTTGAAGCTTGTAGGGTAACTTGTCCCAAACCTCCTCGAGTTGATCACATGCAAAAGTTAACAGGAAGTCTTTTGGGAGTTGCTCGATATCCTGTTTATCCATTGCAGCCAAGCTTTTCTGTCAAGGTCAAATTCATCTGAATGGACCCGATGACCCAGATATGATTCTTCAGGAAACCCGCTTCGGTCGGATCATCGGAGGAAACGCGCTATCCACGAAACCATCCCCTAGAAAATATCTAGTCCAATCTTACGCTACTTCGGTTGAAGCTGAATTAAAGAATTTCTGAGAAATGGATGACAGCAGAACCTCAAAACATTTATCGAAGGAGGAACAAGTCTGTGAAGATCATTTTCAAGAGCACATCACTCGCGATATATGCGGAAGATATGTAGTTCCTCTACCGTTCAATGGCAAAGAATCTCAATTGGAAAGTTCTCGAGAAATCGCAAGGAAATGGTTCAAGTCTTTGTTGAGGAAATTCAGACGTGACCCAGATTTGGAAAAAGAATACTCTGCAGTCATGCAAGAATACATTAACTTGGGCCACATGTCTGAAGCGCCAGAGAACATCCATGGAAACAGAGGTTTCTACCTGCCACACCACGCCGTTGTGAAAGAAACGAGCCTCACCACAACGGTTCGAGTCGTGTTCGATGGATCAGCCAAGAGAGAGAATTCTCTATCCCTCAATGACCCTAATGGTTCTGCCCACGATACAAGAAGACATTTTTTCTTTGCTCACTCGTTTTCTCATGCACCAGTATGTTGTAACTGGCGATATTGAAAAAATGTATCGGAATTTCTGGGTTCGAGAAGAAGATCGACGGTATCAACGGATTTGGTGGAAGGATAACGATGGAATTGAAAAATTACTCCAATTGAATACTGTTACCTTTGATCTCTCCTCGGCTTCGTACTTAGCCATCCGTTGTGTTGGCCGATGATGAAATTCAGGAATTTTCAAACGCTTCGAAAATTCTCAAGCGCGACTCATACGTGGATGACTTATTATCGGGGGCTGATAATTTGGAGAAGGCACTGCAGCTACGAGTTTACATCACCGCCTTACTCCAGAAGGAACTATTAAATTTACAACAATGGGCTTCCAATTATCGTCGACTTCTACAAGAGTTACCGGAAGAAAGAGTGAATTTAAAATTAAATAGGTCTCAGGATTCAACTGTCAAGACTTTAGGCCTCTACTGTGATTCATCGCGAGACACCATTGTCTATACCGTCAGGCTAATTCCACTCACTAAAAACATTACGAAACGAATGATTTTATCTGAAGTCTCGAAAATCTTTGATCTTCTTGGTTTCTTTGGTCCCATCATCATCAAAGAGAGGATGATTCTACAATGTTTGTGGATCGAGCATTTGGGTTGGGACGACGCTCTTCCTCTCAGTATCTCCACTGAGTGGAAGACATACGCAAATCAACCAACAGAATTAAATGATTTATCCTTTGATCGCAACGTAATTATTTCTGAAGCTAAGAAAATACAAATGCATGAGTTTTATGAAGTTAGCCAGAATGGATATGGAGCGTGTATTTATCTGCGTTCAGCTAATGTCCATGGAAATACGCAAACCCACCTCCTCTGCGCTAAATATCGCATCGTACCCATTAGACCCCCTACGCTACCTCGATTGGAATTATGATCGGCATTACTGTTAGCTGATCTTTATGTTGCTGCCAAGCAGGCTATCAGGCATGAGATTAATCAAGTCACATTTTGGTCAGGCTCAAACGATAGCCTTGCATTGGATAAAGAATCCTCCAAACAAATTGTTAGTCTTCGTTGCTAATCGTGTCGCTAGTATCCAAGAGAAAACAAGTGGTACAGAATGGCGACACGTCTGCACAGAAGACAATCCTGCAGATCACATCTCTCGGGGTTTATCCCTCAGTGAATTTACTGAAGATCGGAACTAGACACATGGACCAACGTGACTCTCGGAAGAGGAAAACACCTGGCCTATCAGTAAACTAATAATTCCAGCTGAAATCCCAGAGATGCGCAAAACTCAATGTTTGCTGACAGATGCAGGAAACGGTGAAGAGATTAAAGGCAAGCCAGACCCTAGAACACAGCCAGAACTAGAGAAACAGGAGCCTTTCGTACCCTACATTTTACGGTACTCATCAATCGGACGCCTCAAACGATTATTCGCTCTTGGGTTACGCTTCAAAAACAAACTGAAGAGCCTAATTTCAGCATCAGAATTGATCCAGGCAGATGATCAAGTCATTAAGATCATTCAAGAGTCCGAATTTCCTCCAGAAATTAAAATTTTGCAGAAGGACAAACAATTACCACGCAATCATAAGTGGAATAAGTTTGGCCTATTTCTGGATGACACGGGATTATTACGAGTCGCTGGGCGGTTAAAAAATGCTCACATTCCGTACGACCAGAAACATCCCTTATTCCTCCCAAAGGGTCATCATATAACCAATCTACTCATCAGAAATGAACACATCACGAACCATCACTCAGGAGCTCAAACAACTCTAATACTCTTAGGAGGGAATATTGGTTAATCGATGGACGTCATCAGGTACGCAAAATCATCCGAAACTTCACCGTTTGTGTCAGGGCCGATTAACCAAAGAGTCAATACATCATCAGCAATCTCCCAAGATCTAGAGTGACAGAGGCAAAACCTTTCAGTAACGTTGGAGTTAATTATTGGGGTCTTTTCTTCATAAAAAAAAAGAAATTCCGCAACAGAACTTGTATCACGGTACAGGTCGCAGTTTTCGTGTGCCTGGTCATTAAGGCCGTTCATCTAGAGGTAGTGACTGACCTGACTACTGAGGGTTTTATTGCTGCCCTGAAACGATTTATCGCTCGCCGAGGAAAGCCTAGCCATATTCATTCTGACAACGGCACAAATATCATCGGAGCCAGCAATGAAATCAAGGAGTTGTATTCTTTTATCCAATCCTAGGAACACAACGACCAGATACATCAACATCTCGCCGAAGAATCAGCTGGCACTCCATTCCCCCTTTATCACCCCACTTTAGAGGACTCCGAGAAACCGGTGAGAAGTCCTTCAAACATTATTTAAAACATATTTGTAATGATTTGGTTACCTTAGAACAGTTTACTACTCTTGTGATCGAGATCGAAGCTATTCTTAATTCTCGTCCTCTTATTCCTATCTCTTCCGACCCTAACGATTTAATTGTTCTTACTCCTGGTCATTTCCTCACTAGCGATTCATTAATGAGCTTGCTGGAACTAGATTTCAGCGAGATTCCTGACAATCGATTGTCATGTTTGGAGCTGATCCAGAAGAAGCAGCAAGAATTCTGGAGAAGGTGGTATAAGGAATATCGGAACGAGCAGAACCTGAGACACAAGTGGAACCAAGGGAACCACGATATTAAAAAAGGTACGGTAGTTACCTTGAAGGAAGACAATCTACCTCTTCGACAGTGGTCGCTGGGTCCTGTCATCCAGGTTTATCCAGGCAGTGATGGTGTAGTTCGTGTGGTTAAAGTGAAAACCGCTAAGGGTGAGTTTGAAAGAAACATTCGTAAACTTTCCCCCCTGTTGAATGATCTGAAAAATGAAAGCAACAATGCTAAGGACATTAAGTGATTCATAGACATTAAGTTCATGTTACTCGCAATGTAAAAAAAGAAAAGTATTTTGATTAATATTCGTTATTTATTCTTAGCTAACTGTAATAATATGTTTCATTTCATCACTATATTATTTAGAAACTTCGTGAAAATTTAGTGGTTCAATGTAAATTATGAAAATATTATCTCTAGTGTATGAATGAAAACTGGAATTCAAATTATTTTGATCGATTAAGTAATAATCTCTCTAAAGGACAGCGTGTCCGATCGCGCATGTAAAATAATATTTAAGGCGACCGTTAAAATTCCCGTTTCCCCCAAAAATCTTTCGCTTTTTCCAATGAACAAAGTAATCCCTGAGAGTTTAGTTTACGCACGTAAAGGTCATACAATACCGAAAATTTCTCCCCATAGAGCCTTGTAAATTTCTTCATACAAAAAATTATTTTTTTCCAAAATGCAGTTTCGAGAGAGTTCTCCTGACCAGGCGAGAGCGATAAAATGCCCTCGTGAGTCCCTTCTGACCCTTGCCTTCATTTTGCCTCTCCGGGCCTCAATAAAGGACCCTCCGTAGTTTTCGTCTGTCTTGCAGACTACCAAATATTTCACGCCTCCAAATAAATTTCCACCAATAAGAACATTTCTCTATCCTCTCTACAGAAGAACAATCCTCTTTACCCTCACTCTTTACTTGTACAGAAGAGTATAATTTACAATAAATCGTAAGTGAGTACCGACGAAGATACCGAAAGTGAAAAAATCACGACATAATTGTCAATTGTAATCTCGCTCTTAAACTAAATATCCGTTTAAATATTATCCAGTTATTATAAAGTGTAATAGTTGTTATTAGACTTTTGTGAACATTGTCATAGAATTTGTGAAATCGTTTGTCAACATTTTAGTTTATTAATTATACACTGAGTTAAGTAAATACTAGTTAATTCTTGAAATCCCATTCATTAAACTTCAACTTAACTGCTTTCGGGTCACTTGTCGTTAGCAGCCATAACGGAGAAATAAAATTGACGTACCAAGGAGTATACCTGGGCCTTACAAACCCAGGGAAGGCTCAAGTTTAAAAACAAAAAACAAAAAAGACTATCACGTCAATTATCCCGTACATTCTATACATGTTATTGATCTCTAGATCACCCAACTTTATGATGGGTAATTGTTGTTGTGACAGGGTATAAGCGTGAAATGATATACACAGGTTTACTCGTAATGTACAGTCTTTATTCAATGTGTTTCTCACGACGATCAGTACAAGAGTGAGTTACACGAGGCCGAGCCTCACAACGGAAGACGACATACAGAGCAGCGCCACGCGGTGGCCATGCTAGTAACCGGTAGACTGACGTATGGCGCGTATTTCAACAGTCCCTCCCGTCATCATCTGTTTCATGTGTCTAGTTCAAGTCTTTCTCTCCTGTTCCTTATTGTATCCCGTCGTGTCTTCTGCTTTCTATTTTCATCTCACCTGAACACGCCTCACTTCTGTTTTTACTTATTACCTAAAATAAACATACATTAAATGTTCGTATTCATTAGTTTATCAATCAATTTTTTATGTAGTTCAAAAGCTAGAGGTTTAGTGAATACGTCAGCTAGTTGTTCCCGTAAACTTATCCATTTGACTTTAATCGATTCTCTTTTAACACATTCTCTTACATGGTATGCCTTCGTCTCAACTGTATGCCTCAGCTTACTCCCACCACTAGTTTCTATACAAAATGTCGCAACTTTATTGTCACACCAAAGAATCATTGGAAGGGGTGGACTGTCTAATATCAGTCTCAACGAATTATATATTGAAAGCATTTCATGTGTGGCTTCACTCATCGCAATATATTCTCATTCACATGTTGACGTAGCAACTGTTGTTTGTTTCTCACTTAGCTACGTGATTGAGTCCCCAAACAATCTAACTGCAAATCCATACCTAGTGAGCGAACGCTTACAGTCCGACAAGCTTGCATCGGAATACCCATGTATCTCATTTGTCTCGCCTATATATTCTAAGCCTAACCTAGTGGTCCCTCTTAAATACCTAAAGACTCTTTTTACCATAGTCCAGTCACTATCAGTGGGACTTACTTTATATCTACTCAACACGTTGACTGCATAGGCTATGTCAGGTCTAGATGCACCTGACAAATACAATAAACTCCCCACTGCTTCTGTGTATGAAATATTCTCTTTTGTTTCTGTATTTTTAAGTATCCTGCCATCGTAATCAGTCTCTCTATCTTTTCTTTCTTTATTTGCAGCTTGAGTGGTAATCATGGGTGTTCACTGTGGATGAGAATTCTCGAAACCAAATCTTTTTAGTATATTCTCAATGTAATTCTCTTGACTCACTCGAATAATTCTGTTTTCTCTGTCAAGTCTAATTTGTATACTCAAAAATTTCTTGGGCTCGCCTATAATTGTCATCTCAAATTCACTACTTAACTTAACCTTGACCTCGTCTAGTTTATCACTATCATTGCTCGCCAGTAAAATATCATCGACATAAAGCAATAGGATTAAAAACTTATCTTCGTCTCGCCATGTGAATAAACACGGTTCTAGGTCTGAATTTTGTAAGCCCATCGTTAGCGCGACATCCGTGAAGTCAACATTCCATCTCTTTGGACTTATTCGAAGTCCATACAACGCTTTTTCCAACTTACATACTTTGTCCCGCCTAATTTCATCTGAATATCCAGTTCCTTCTAGTATCTCCATAAATATTTCTCCATCAATTACACCGTTCAAGAAAGCGGTTTTTATGTCTAATTGATACACCTCTAGATTGTATTTATTTATTATTCCTAACACCATCCTTATTAATGGTAATCTTGAAACTGGTGCATACGTTTCTCTCAATTCATCCCACATTTCGATCTTTAAATCTTCAAATAACTAGTCTCGCCTTGAATCTAACTTTCCCATCTGTTTCATTCTTACATTTGAATACCCACTTTAAATTGATAATGTTTACTTTTCTACCATCGCTCATGTTGACTGGTCTATCAACTTGATTCCAGACTTTGTTTTTACTCATAGAATTTAATTCCTCGTTTATTGCAGTTTGCCAAGATTCCGTATCCTCACTTTTCATTGCCTCTTGATAATTAATAGGGTCAGAATTTATATTTGATAGTAGGGCATGATAAACTTCATCTTCGCTTTGTGTTTTATCTTCATTTTCATCTGCCTATAGTACATCTGTGAATAACACAGTGTCTTTTCCATTTTCGCTGACTTCTAAATTCGAAAAGGTATTGTCTTTTAATTTCTTACCTTCTGTATTTATTCGCTTGATTTATTTTGCTTCATTGGGCTTTACGACCGATCCTTTCCTAGGTCTACCTCTTTCCTTTTTAATTCTTCCTCCGATCTTAAGTTGTTCTCTGTATCAACGTCTTTGTGAAATTCCGCGAACCATTTTTCTTTATGTACTACCTCCTTAACTTCAGGAAAATATTTTATGCTGTTTGTTTGATATTCATCCCCGTAAACTAATTTTTTCACACAACTGCATGGAAAGTTCGTACTTTCCTCCCGCTCATCAAAGAGCAAAATACAAATTTTCCTTTGCAGGCGTGATAAAATAGTATATTTCTAACCTAGGAAGGGAAAATAAAGGATCCTCAGCCGCCAGTGCAATTACCAGCCGAGCCGAAGGCGAGGTTGGTAAGCACGCGGCTGAGGGTCCTTTATTTTACTTCCCGTGGTTAGAACGCGATTTTTCGTCTCGGCGTAGGCGCAAAGTCAGAGTTCCCTCCCGCTTCGCGGGAGGGAAATGTAACTTTGCGCCCACCGGGACGGAAAATAGCATATGCACCTCGGGCGGGAAAACACAACTTTCCGCCCTTGATGCACAATATACTATTTCGTTGAACCTAACATTTCTACTCTCAAAATATTCTCCTTCTTCTGGCTTTAGAAGAACGTATCGTGTTGGAGTTTATCCTACTCTCACGCCTTCAGCTCTAAACTTCGGTCCTGTTTTTCTTTCTACCTTCATGTAAGCTAATCTTCCAAATCTCTTTATCTGTTTTAAGTCTAACTTTCTATTTGATGTAAGTGTTTCTAGGGGAGTATCCATATTGTTGGATCTGTGTGAAGTGTGATTGTATGCGTAAACTTCTGATGATGAAGCTAGATCCCACATATTTTCTGGTAGACTGAAGTCATATATATAATTTCTTACTTTCTTTTGAATTGTTTGGTTAAATCTCTCAGCGACTCCATTGTGTTCAGGAGTATCAGGACACGCCAATTGCCATTCTGCATCTAACTTCTTTACAACTTCAACTGTATACCCACCAGTAAACTCCGTACCCTGATCTGATCTCAGATAAAACACCTTTGCATCATAGCCCAGCAGATTACGACTACTCATAACAAATTTTTCTAGACGATACCCTGTTTCATTTTCGTTTCCATTGAGTAAGCTAGTGCAAAACGAGAAAAGTCATCTATAAATACTGAAATATACCTGTATCACTTTGGAACTTGGGGAAATTGGTCCCATTACGTCTGAATGAATAATTTGTAATAGTTCAGATGCTCTCCTACGCGTTGAGGGAAACGGCAGTTTATTAACCTTCGCGATCATACATACTTCACAATCTTTTATTGACTCGTCAAAAACGGTTTCGCTTAGTGATTTATTCTCTGGATGTTTTTTCGCATCGCCTTAAGATAGTTCAAAGATGCATGTCCTAACCTACAGTGCCATAGCCTCGCTATTTTGTTCTTTCCCAACAAACCCTTCTCATCTTTAAAAAAAAATACCTCATCGACTATGGCTTCGGCTGTCAGCTCATCACTATTCTGAATTTTCCTATCCCAGACTGTATAGTTCATTATCGATCTCTATTGTAACTTATTAAAATTCTTTTCCTTCTCTGATTCTTTTCCTTTCCCGTCTGTACCCACCTTACAATTCTCATTTTCGCTTTCATTTTCTATTTGCTCATTTACCTGTGTTTCTTTAGTATTCTCTTGTAAACTAATAGTAACACTTCGCATTAAATATCTTTTCATCTCACCCTCACTTGTGTTTTTGTCTGCGATATTTACTATCATTTTTCTCCTAGTATATAATGGAGATTCGCAATCTCCCAATTCGGTTTTGTTAATTTCTCAATTTACTATCCAGTATGGTCTTTTGTATACTCCCGTGATGAAGAGTCCATTTGATCTCGGGTCGAAAAGGTCTATTTTCTGATCATCTAGGTAAATTGCTAGTCCCATCTCTGCAAATTTCCTTAAGGACAAAAGATTTGCTTTTAACGCTTCTGCAAATATTATTTTGTCTATATCTAATGTTTTACCATTCGCTAATTCGATCGCAATTTTTCCTGCTCCCTCCGTTCTCAAGCCCGCTGATCTATTTTTGTTCGCACACCGAATTATTCTTTGATCTGTCTCATCAAACGATTTGAAAATAATTTTAAAATTTGTCAAATGTTCTGTTGCTCCAGAGTCTGCTAAAAACTCTGTTAGAATTTTGTTCTTATCTTCCTGATTCGTTTCTATATAAACAGATTCAACATTTAAAAGTTTAGGATCTTGGGTGATCTTACCTTTACTCGAAATTTTATTATTCGCTGGTTTTTCTGATTTGGTTTAATTATTGTGTCTGGGTTTCTTGTCACTTGCTTTGTAAGTAAATCTACTTTTCTCATATCTGCCTTTTTTGTTTGTACCAAAGTTTTCATAGCCCGCCTTTCTCTTTACACATCTAGAAAACCCAGCTCCTTAACCAACAAACTTGTTACTTGTATTATTGTCGTACCTGTTTCTCCCGCATTTGTTCCCGCCTGCTACTTTGTCATCACTCTTGTTGAGTGGACAATCCTTGGCCTTGTGGTTTCCCAAACGGTTACACTTGTAACACAGAATTCCCTGACCAGGATTAGGACATTCGTAGCCCTTGTGACCGTATCCTAGACAAACATAGCATTTCACTCTGTGTGCAAAATTAGCTGATTTTAATTCACTTTCCCCTGCCCTGCCTTTCTTAGAAGCTTCATCTTTCAAAACAAATAATTTCAGTTCATCAAAAGTGGCACACTGTTTTGCTGTTACCTTCTTTATTCTTTCGTAAACTTGTATTTAAGGAAGAGAAATCATGACTGCATTATAAAATGCATCTTTCTTTTCAATTTCTGTCAAAGCGATAGAGTCAGATTTATTTTCGTATTGAGCGAAAATGTCTTCGAACTTCACATAGAAATCGTTTGCTGTTATTTTTTCTGGAATATATTTCAGATTGTAAATTTCTCTTTTCACCAAATGTGAAGTCACATTCCTCTCACACCTTTTGATTTCTTTCAGTTTCTTTATGATTTCAATGGAATCTTTTAGTAAAACTATCTTTGAATGATAGTTTGGTTCCAAATGATTTATTAAAATGTCCTTTTCTCTGTGTTTATGATATGCAAGTGTTTCTTCATTTATTGTTATTTTAATTGAATCATCAATGATATGAAGTACGTCGTTTGATTCCACTTCAGATGTAGAAAGGTCATAAAATTGTGCAAACTTTATTTTACTCGATAACATGTAGTTTCTTTTGATATGGTTGCCTTTGTTGACAGCTTCTACATTTGCTTTTTTCGAGACATCATCGCTTGATAGATCTGCTGAATTGTTTATATTGCCACCTGACTCTATTTCTCCTTTCCCTCCTACTGTTCCCGCCTTATTTTCTTTCATCTTCACCTGTTCTTCCCCTTCCTCTTCCTGATTGTCTAGTTTTTTTATCGCTCGTTGTAGTGAACTTATCTGTGTCTGATGTTTATTCTGCATATTTTCCACTACTTGGATGAGCTTTTGTTTCTCACGCCTTGATTCTTCCTTATTTGCCTTCAAGGCCTCGCAAATTAATTTGCACGAGGAGGTGCTGGCCTCACGCACCTTCTCCAAAGTTAGGATCATCTGATCCAACTTTGTGTCAGCTGAAATAATTTTGTTATTATTTTTAAGTTTGGATTTTGCTTTTATAATTTTGTATTTCAATTTGGTAGACTCATTTCTCGCCACTTTGGGTTTGATTTTTATTTTACTTCACTTGACTGAATCACTCTTATTCTCAAGAGCTACCTCCTCACGCTTCCTGTCTTTTTCCACGCCTTTACTAGTGGCCCTCGCCTTCTCCTCACCTTCAGACTCCCCAGTCTGCTCGCCATGAAACACAGCCTCACTATCTTCTGAGAGTGACTCGTCCCCTGGTTTGTCCCATGGCATAATGAGTGGTTTACCTGCCACAGCCGTGGCCTCATCCCACTCCTCCAGGTGTTGCCATTATTTTTCCGTAAACATCCTTCTTTCTACAAATGAAATGAATTTTAATATTTAGGATTATTATTATTATTATTATTATTATTATTATTATATTGGGTACAACATTCTGGATCCCAGTAAGCAGTACAACATGCAAACTGGATCCAAAATTCCGAATTCCGTATAACTAAACATTTTTATCGCGTCCTTTTCATTTAACCGGATTTCAAATACCGGCGCAAGGAAATTTTCCCCGATCACTAGCCAGGGTTATCAGGATTTTAACCAGGATTAATTATGTTTAATAATTAATGTGCATGCATGATTATTTTACGTACGTTTTTCCACTCTCTCATATTCTCATCTGTTTGATACAGTTCTGACGAGTCCACCATTATGTAGACAGTGGCCTCTATTACCGACACTCATATTTCCTCGTCTTCGTGATACTTTTCTAGATCAAACATTTTGATCAGCTGATCCCACACGCCTTGGACTGACTCATCTACTGTAATTTGAAAATCAGTATTCGAATATTCGTTTTTGTTTTTATTTATATGATTATTTGTCCTTCAATTTTTCCCGCCATTTTATCTTCTCATTTACTTTCTTCCTCACCCAATTTTCCCGCCATTTATTCTCTTAACGGATCGATCCTATTTTTCAATTGAAATTTTATTTCTCACAATTAACTTTTTATTTTGCAACAGCTTTTTCATGTTATTGCGATGACTCCCGCGCAAAGCGAGGCCGCCGAGAGAAAGAGAAACGATTTTTCTATTTCCTTTTATCTCTTTTCTTTTCACCGTTGTTGGTTTTCCCGCCTGCTCGACCATTGTTTGTGTATGGCTGCAGCCCTCTCTCCCGCCGCCCCGCGCCGCGGACGCGATCACTCATTGCATCAGCCCATGACGCTGTTGCCATGGACGCTTCCTTTTGTTCCCGCCAAATAAACTTCTCCCCACGTTGTCTCACCATTTTATTATTTAATTTATTTTCTCCCTTTTTGCTTCCGAATGGAAGCTTTGCAATCCTTGAATTTGTCGATTTTCTAATTTTGCCTGGAAATGATGTAGAATGGTCTGAAATGTAAAAATACGAAGTTTGGCGACAATGTCTGTCTGTCCCCCGCCCCCCTCCGCAACTTTTTGGAAATTAGGTTTTAGAAAATACAACACTCGGCTAAAAAAATTCAAAAAAATTTGAAATTTTGTCAGATTATAGGTCCTAACTAGGACTAACTCTGGGCACAGCATCAGCTCGATCGGTCCAGTAGTTCCTGAGAAAAAGCCATTTCTTTTTGAATCTTTTTTTGCAAATATCTCAAAAACTAATCGGCCGATTTTTTTTTTTCAAAATGTTCGTCTCAACTCCCTCTATCTGGATCAATCGAAACCTATATAGCCGTTCCTGCAAAGTTTTTGAGACATTTCCACTTTTCTGTTTTTTTCCAAAAATCGTTGTACGCTCTCTAGCCTTCGCAAAAATGGAGATATCAACTTCAAATTTGGACAAAATCTCCGTCTTATGCCAAGGACGGTTGGGATTGAAACTGGTTTGAATCGGCCCAGTGGTTCCGGAGATATTCCATTTTTTATGAAAATCGATTATGTGTCATATCTCGACAACTAGTGGACCGATTTCACTTTTTTTTAAAATATTCGCCTTGATGTCCCCTATCCAGATCAATCCGAACCTATATGGCCGTACCTGCAAAATTTTTGAGATATTTCTACTTTTCTGTTGTTTTCAAAAAATCGTTGTACGCTCTCTAGCCTTCGCAAAAATGGAAATATCAACTTGTTTTTTCATTCTTGTGCGCACGATCGCTTGAGACAAAAAGAAGATATCAAGTGGAAATTTGGTATGATTATAACTCTCATAATATTAAAGATTNATCAATCGAAACCTATATAGCCGTTCCTGCAAAGTTTTTGAGACATTTCCACTTTTCTGTTTTTTTCCAAAAATCGTTGTACGCTCTCTAGCCTTCGCAAAAATGGAGATATCAACTTCAAATTTGGACAAAATCTCCGTCTTATGCCAAGGACGGTTGGGATTGAAACTGGTTTGAATCGGCCCAGTGGTTCCGGAGATATTCCATTTTTTATGAAAATCGATTATGTGTCATATCTCGACAACTAGTGGACCGATTTCACTTTTTTTTAAAATATTCGCCTTGATGTCCCCTATCCAGATCAATCCGAACCTATATGGCCGTACCTGCAAAATTTTTGAGATATTTCTACTTTTCTGTTGTTTTCAAAAAATCGTTGTACGCTCTCTAGCCTTCGCAAAAATGGAAATATCAACTTGTTTTTTCATTCTTGTGCGCACGATCGCTTGAGACAAAAAGAAGATATCAAGTGGAAATTTGGTATGATTATAACTCTCATAATATTAAAGATTCGTATTTCGAATGGGCGCAATCGGCCCAGTGGTTTGGAAGATATTAATTTTTTTGTATAAATCCATTTTATCAAAAAGTTGAAAATAAAATTTTTTTTTAATAAAATGATTTTATGCGTGGTAGAAAACATTGATAGTTTCTCATTCCATTTTCTTTCTCTCTTATGAAGAAAATGAATTGTTTGAAGACACTTTCGAAAAATTGTCCAGGATATCTAAAATCTTTGAACAAATTAAAAAAAGTTGTTATACATACAGACATGACCCTAAAGACATCATTTCTTCATGTTTCATAACATTCTTGACCATTTGCAATCAAAATTAGAAACACGAAAATTCGACCAAAAAAAATCTGCTTTGTGCATATTTTATAAGAAAATGAGATATTAGTTGAAAATCATAGAGATAACCGCCAATACCAGATTTAGAAAATTATCAATAGGCTCACTCATGAAGCAATCTCGAATCCAGCCATCTAATCGCTAATTTTCAAGGTTAAATTTCTTCAATATCAACTGTTAGTTAATAATTTCCACATAGAAATAGAATTAGTGTGGTTGCGTATGTATGCCTGTCTTAGGAACAGGGAAGTGGTACGGATCCGTTCGGAAGCTTACTACCAATGGAATTGGTAGAAATAAAAGAGAGAAAAAGACTAATAAGACAAAAAGTAACGGTTGCATGCCTTCTGTCGAATAGGCTTGAACCCCTACTTGTTTTATTTTAAATTAATTTGCTATTTTCCGAGTGAATTTATTTTTCCTTCTTTTAAATCATTTATTCATTTGTTCAACTCTTTTTATTTCATTTCATCGGCTTTTGTTCGATACGTAGACAATATTTCTCCGGTCGCCATTTTATTCAGGCTCAACCCGCCACACTTTTTAATCCCACCGGCACTTTTATTCACTTAGAATGCATCTTGTACTTACTCGTTTCTTTTTCTTGTTGTCTCTCCTCTCCATTCCTTTTCTCGTCTTTCCCTGCCATTCTTTCCTTTTCCTATGTCTCTGTATCGCCGATGCGCTCTCCTCACCTTCGGTTATCCACGTGCACGTTCGTGTTGGCAGTCTTTTCACAGTTTTGCACTTTTCTCACTACACTGCTTTTATATTTTTCACGTTATCATTTTCCATGCAGTTGAGGCGTGACCTGGGCCCATAACCTATTGTTGTGATAGGGTATGTGCTTCTCACCACGATCAGTACAAGAATGAGTTACACGAGGCTGACCCTCACAACGAAAGACGACACACAGAGCAGCGCCACGTGGTGGTCATGCTGGTAACCGGTAGACTGATGTATGGCGCGTATTTCAACAGTAAGTAACCGACAATAGGAGCAACGCTATTAATTTTCAATAAATCCATTTTTGAACGTTGAAAACCGAATTACAGGTATAGACACTGACTCCGTCAACATTGGGAGAAGAACTCACTCGGATAGGGAGGCGCTATTTATATGTTTTTCTGTGCAAATTCATCATTCTGAGAACAGAATGATGAATTCACTGAGGTTATTTTGATTATGATGCATCATTCAAAAATTCGCAATCAATTTAATTTCAGTCATGTTACACAACCAAAAAATTTATGATGCGTCATTCAGAAATTAATAACAAAGTTTCAAGTCAGCGTTTCGCTATAGATATGCGCTAATGAAATTCAATTTCAACTGTGATACATAAAAAATTTATGACCCTTCTTTGAGAGGGTATAAGTCAGCATTTTGGGATAGCTATATAAGCGTCCGTTCTCCTAGTGCAGTAGTTTTCTGTCAATCGTGATGAGATTCATGTAGAACGATGAGTATCCACTCTGAGACTTGCTATAAAAAAGTGAAAGATCTTGACCTAGCTTCTCAATTATGTCAGAAGAAATCACCAGAAATAATTAGGCAGTGGATTCAAATAGCTAATAATTTCGTGAAGCAATTAAATAAAATCCTCCGATCCCGTAAACAATCAGTGAGTGAGCGAATGAAAATACTAGCTACCTTGTTTCATCTCAAAAGCATTCTATTGAAATTCAAACATTTAAAACGTAGTGGTCGAATAGATGGTCGAATAGGTGCGTAAAGAAAAGGGAATCTTCCATGAAAGAAATGGAAGAAGAGAGTGGACTGGCAAGAAACTGAACAAGCATTCCAGAATAGAATATGAACAGGTGTCATTATAAATCTCCTACATACTGACTAGAGACCCTTCTTAACAGATACAAAATTCGTTTGCAATGTGCGTTTTCGAAATGCGCTACGACGACTAGGAAGCATAAAGGTTAATGTCATTTTATACTTCAAACTTAAACGATTGCAAGATGGAGAGATGATGGAAGAGAATAGTATATTTTAGCACGTGTGGGGCAATTTCGTCTTTAACGTGTGTGGGGTTTACAGCATGAGCCGAAGGCGAGTGATGTAACCACACACGTTAAGGACGAAATTTCCCAACAAGTACTGAACAAAATTTTATGTCACGAAGCCTGAAACCGGCTGAATTAGATACGAGACGCGAAGCGTCGAGTGTGTAATCCAGCCGGTTTCAGGCATGAGTGGCATAAAAAATATTTCACTACCACGAACACGGCTATTCTTTCTGCAACAGATATAAACTCTTGGTTTGATGACAATGTCATAAAAAATCTAATATCGAATGTCGATGATTTCCAAGATCGAGGCTCAGGTTGGTCAATGGTTGAGGTGATCAATCTAATGGTGAACATGAATAAATATACACCTCTTTAAGGCAGTTCTTGTACATTCGTGGAAAGAACTGAAAATTTTCGGAAGAAAAAAGCAATTGTGAATATAAAAAATGATGATGAATTCTGTTTCTTATGATCAGTGGTAGCTGCTCTTTATCCAGTCAACAGAAATCGATGCCTAAAAAATTCTTATCCTCGTTATAGCACTGTATTGAAATACAATGGGATCAATTTCCCTATGTCTGTTGCAGACGTATTTCGATTTGAAGAATTGAATCATGTCTCGATAAATATTCATGGAATAGTAAATTCGAAAAAGAGGGGTAGTGAAATTTCATAAATTTATTTGAGTAATCACAAATTGGATAAGCCTACCATCCACTTTATCATAATTGAAACTGGGGAATATATGATGGATAATAATATTTATAAACCAATTCACCACTATGCATGAATTTCAAATTCATCTCGATTGATCAGCTAGAAACTTTCTAATAATCAACATCGCACATTAATATGTGATAGATGACTGAATCATTTCAGATTTGAAAAATCGTTGAGGAAACATGAAAAGTATTGCTCAACTATGAATCACTATAAAATTGAATTACCAAGCGAAGAAGGAAAAATTTTGCGTTTTAAGAATTATAGATTTTAAGACTCTGTATCATTCATCGTTTATGTTGATTTGAAAACTATCATTGAATCAGAAAAATCTGATGAAATGCGCAAGCACATCTCCACGTTCAAGTTCTGAAGAGGTGTTGACGGAATTCAATGGTTTATAGATGAGTTGATGTAACTGGCTAATACTGTCAGTTCTTATTTACTCGCTGATACGCCGATGAAATGGCTTACGATGCAGCGAATTAGAGAATTACATCCACCGAAAAATTATCATATATATAATAAAGCCTTCATGACTACAGAAGTGAAATGTAAGGATCATTGTCATTTAACAGGTGAGTATCGCGGTCCTGTAAATAGATCATGTAATTCGAGTTTTAAAAACTCTCACGATATTCCGATAGTTTTCCATAATCTCACGGGATATGACTCACATTTTTTAATTCGAACTCTAGCTACTCGATTCAAAGGTTCAATGAGTATTCTTCCGGTTAACAAAGAGCAATATATTGCGTTTATAAAGAGTATTGATGGTGCAATCGTTAGTCTGAGATTTATAGATTCTTTTATATTCGCGTCGAGCCGTTTAGAAGAACTTTCCACATACATTAGTGATAATGATAAGAACGTAACTCGTATACATTATTGACAGTTTATGCGGGATAGGGACACAATAACTTAACACACTGTATTCGTTAATAGAAGGTTTATTATAAAGGCACGTCTCTCTCCTCGCGTCTAGCGTCCAACACGTCACGAACAGGAATGTGTTAACACACATTCCTGGATTTAACACACGTTAAATCCGACCAAGGACAAGATCTGCCCATGCGCACGATCTCGTCCCCCCTTTCTTAGCGTACATTAACATGTCTTAAACTATGGAATAGATAGATATATAATAGGACCAGGAGCTGGAGTCTTCATCCAATACTCCCTCCCGACTGCTTCTGAGTCCTCCTTATGACGAGCTATCATCTAGCCTATGTACTCTTCCTTCCGAAACAGACAGTAAACTACAATTAGATATTTACATTCATTATTTTGTCGACTTAGCGTTTGTACTGTTCAAACGCCAGAGGTTTTGTAAACACGTCAGCTAATTGATCTCTGGAACAGATCCAGTTTACTTTGATCAAATTGAGTTTCACGCATTCTTTGATGTGATGTGCCTTGACATTTATAATATGTTTCAATTTATTTCCCCCACTGACCTCTGCACTATTCGTCGCTGCCTTATTATCGCACCATAAAGTCATGGGCAACTGGGGTTGAAACATTAATTTTAGAGAATTAAAAATAGATAACATCTCTTGACTCGCTTCGCTCATCGCAAAATATTCTGCTTGGCAAGTAGATAGGGCCACATAGGACTGCTTATGAGTTCTCCAAATAATTGAATCACCAAACAGTTTAATTACAAAACCACACGTAGTCAATGATCCTTTGCAATCAGCAAAGCTAGCATCTGAGTATGCTTCAATTACATCAGTTTCACCTGCATATCTCAGACCTAGAGCAGTAGTACCTCTCAAATACCTCAGTACTCTCTTCACCATCTTCCAATCCTCATCAGCTGGACTCACCTGGTGTCTGCTCAAGATATTGACCGCGTAGGAAATGTCTGGTTTAGTCGTACCCGCTAGATTATAGTAAACTACCTACTACTTATCTATATGGACAATTCATTCTCTCAACTGTCATAACATAAATCTCCCCCGCGATGTCTGCTTCTCTCAGTTTGCGCTCATGATTAGATGCCTGTGTAGTTAACATTGGTGTTCTTTGAGGATATGAATTTTCAAGCCCGTATTTAATTAGTAGTTTCTAAACGTATCTTTCCTGACTCAATTTCAATATTCTGTTCTCTCGATCTCGCTCAATAGAAATATTTAAAAATTATTTTGGCTCACCTAGCACAGTCATTTCAAATTCTGAACTTAGAGCTGATTTAACCTCGTCCAGCCTAAGTTTGTCATTACTCGCCATAATAATGTCATCTACATATAACAATAAAATTAAGAATTTATCCTCATGCCTCCAAATAAATAAGCAAGGCTCTAGATCAGAGTCTATTTGTCCTACACTAAAGGCTACTTCAGTGAATTTCTTGTTCCATCGTTTGGGACTAATTCGAAGTTCATAGAGGGACTTCTCTAGCTTACAGACTTTAGTTTCCCTTTCCGGATCAGAATGTGGAGTCCCTTCTGGGATTTCCATATAAATTTCCTCGTCAATCGCACCATTCAAAAATGCCGTTTTAACGTCCAGTTGATATGTATCTAAGTTATACTTATTGATAATAGCAAATACGGCAATAACTAAGTGCATTCTGGATACTGGAGCATAAGTTTCTCTTAGTTCGTAAACATGTCGATCTTTAAAACCTCGAATAACTAATCTTGCTTTATGACGCGTCTTTCCTGTCGTTTCTATCTTGCGTTTAAAGATCCATCTCGAATCAATTATATTAGCTTTCTGACCATTTTGATTACAAATAGGTCTGTCTACAATTTTCCATACATTATGTTTACTCATCGAATTTAATTCCTCTTCTATAGCAACTGTCCGTTTATTCTTTTCTAAACCGTGCATGGCATCTTTGAAATTGATTGGATCTGAATTGATATCAGCAAGAAGAGCATGACAAACTTCGTCAGTTGAATTGTCCAGACCTAACTCACCCTCGCCCTGTGATAAACACGCCAAAAATAATCCAGAACTTAAACTCGCGTCGATTGGTAATTTCGTAAGGTTAGTTTCTTGCGCTTTTTCACTGGTGGGTTCATCGACCTCTTTTATCTCTGTCCTTGGAATGACTTTCCGCGGCCTACCTCTTTTTCTCTTTGCTACTCCCTCCGATTTGAATGTCTCATCAATATCGCGCGAACCCTTATCAAGGCCTACAAACCAATCCTCCTTGTTTATCACTTCTTGAACTTCTGGGACATCTTTGACCTCACTTCTCTTGTACTTATCACCATAAACCTTTTTCTCATGGAACCTAACATGTCTACTTTCATAGAATTTGCCTTCTTCTGGTTTTAGCAATATGTATTCTGTTCGAGTGTAACCAACCAGAACATCTCTCACACCTATTGCTCTAAATTTAGATCCTACTTTTCTCTGAACTTTCATGTACGCAAAACAGCCAAATTGAGATTTCTCTTTATCTGATCAATATCAAAGCTATGTTTCGGTGCACACTCTTCTAATGGAGTTTTCATTTCGTTAGATTTGTGAGGAGTTCGATTGTACGCGTATACAGCGGTAGACCGAGCCAGATCTCATATGTTTTCTGGTAGTTTCGCATCAAACATGTACGTACGGACGTTTTTCTGGATTGTCTGGTTGTATCTTTCCGAGACACCATTATGTTCCGGAGTATCAGGACTCGCCAGTTGTAATTCCGCACCTAATCTTTTCAACAACTATACTGTATGTCCTCCGGTAAATTCTGTGTCTTGATCTGACCTAAGATAACAGACCTTCACATCATATCCCAACAAGTTTCTACAACTCCTGACAAACATTTCAAAACACCGATCTGTTTCACTCTTCGCTCTCATCGGGTATGCCATTCCAAATCTCGATTTATCGTCAACGAAGACTGATATAAACCTGTATCCTTTCGGATATGTGGTTGGAGATATTGGCCCCATTACATCAGAGTATATTACTTGCAAAGGTTCTGTTGCTCGACTTCTTATCTTTGGGAATGGCAATCTATTGAATTTAGAAGCTAAATCACGTCTCTTAATGACGTCTCTTAATTCTTCGTTACCCGGGAATTTTAATTGAATTGCTTTGAGATATGCTATTGAAGCATGACCAAACCTAGCGTGCCACAGTAAGGCTTTATTATGATTACTACGAAGTTCATCATTATCATCCACAAACGTATCAAAAGTCTCGTCATTTTCGTAAAGTCTTACCTCATCTGCATTATTTATTTTCCTGTCCGAAATTGAGAAATCAAAATTCGAGTGTATGAGAGGATCTAAACTTGATTTGGGGTTTTCTATACTGACTAAATTGTCGTCTCGTTCCACTTCAGTTTGTTTACTGTCTATCGCCTCGGTTGACGATTCTATTATTTGCTCGCCACTTTCAATTAGGATTTCCTTATTCGAAACTTTATCTAGCTTAGCTGTGACACTACGCATCATATATTTTCTTATCTCAGTTTCACCTCCTACCATATTAGCAAGAGTCTTCCTTACTGGATTTTGTATTAACTTTGGATTTAGTATATGTGTATTTTCCTCTGGTTACATGCTTGTTAAATCTACCCCTTTTCGCACCCCCGGGGCTACTCGCATCGCTTAACTATCTCTTCAATGACCCAATTCCACGCCTAGATCCACGGAAACCTCTGCCCCGCGAACTATTATATTTAGTATCTATTTTGCACTTGTATACCTCACCTGATTTTGGACACTCTTTAGCGGTATGTCCATATTCTCTGCAATTATAACAGAGTTTTCCCTTTCCTTGGCCTGGACATTGTCGACCAAAATGACCAAATCCTCCACACTCGAAACATCTCGTTCTTTGAGCTGTAAAGTTTACGGTTTTTACGTCACCGCTGTTAGGTTCGTCCTGTTTCCTGATCGCTTCTTCCTGTCTCATAACAGTTTTCAGTAACGATAAAAAAAAACAGTTTTCAGTTGGTCATATGTCAGGGGTGGCTCATTTTTTATTTTGACTGAGGACTGTAATAACTGTACCGTTGGTACAGACTTAATAATGTGCATTATTAAACGCGTCTCTTTTCTCTTCTTCAGACAAAGGGGTAGCATCAGATGAATTTTCGTAATTACGAATAGCTTCTTCAAATTTATCACAAAACTTAACAGCTGTACATTTAGTTTTATCATATCTCATGCTTTTAATTTTCAATCTTACAGAATATGAGGAAATGTTGTTCTCAAATTTCTTTATCTCTTTGAGTTTGTTTAGTATTACCACAGGATCTTGAATTGATACTACTTTAGAATGATAATCTTTATCTATGTGAGTGATCAATATATCCCTCACTTTGAATTTGTGCTCGTCCAAAGTCTTTTGATCTCCTTTGAATTTTAGTGTATTATCTAAAACATGTGAAAGTCTGTGAGATCTTACTTCTGATTTGAAATAATCATATAAATGTTTACATTGGGTATTTTTATCTAATTTATAATCTCGTTTAACCGATGGCCCCTTGTCTAATAGATTGAGTTTCAGAGTTTCAGCAATCACGTCATCATTGCTATTTTTGATGCTTCCACTATTTTGATTCTGTACTCGTGGTTCTATATTTACAAAATGTCTTTTAACAATGTTTTCAATTTTGTGATTTAACTCCTCATCCTCGTCATGCTCACCGCCGTTATTTGTTAAATCTGACCCATTTCTTACTTCGTCATAGTCCTCATTTTCAGCCCATGTGCACAGTTTCCCCTGACTTTCTTGGATTTTGGAAAGTCTTTCATTTCTATCATTTTTCACCTGGTTCACTTCATTTCTCACCTCTTTAATACTTTCCATTAAAAAGCGACCTGTGTTGCTCTGTATATTCACAACCTTGACAAGTGCACTGGTCACGGAGTCCAGTTTTGTGCAAATTAATTCTAGCTTGTCTTCCACTGGAATTCAGTTCGCGGTTTTATGTATACTTCTCCGTTTGATCTTTTGG
Source organism: Diachasma alloeum (assembly GCF_001412515.2). Taxonomy (NCBI): domain Eukaryota; kingdom Metazoa; phylum Arthropoda; class Insecta; order Hymenoptera; family Braconidae; genus Diachasma; species Diachasma alloeum. The sequence goes on along the minus strand of NW_021680618.1, from coordinate 67,460 downwards.
GTGAATTTTTTTTGGGTACTTTATTAGAACTTTTGGTTCTAGGTATTCAATTCTTCTAATTTGAAGTTTATTGTTACCTGTTTTGAGAGCATCAATTACTACGGACTCATCGTTGTCTCGTCAGGCCGGCACACCTGATTTTTTCTCCACGTCCTCGTCATTCTCGTCAACCTCATCGCCCTTACCGATCTCTTCAATTTTCTCACCCCCGTCCTTGCTCTCCACGTCATCACTCTTCTCTCTGACCTCAGTAGTAATTTTTGAATGTTCCTCATAAACTTTAGGCATGATGGGAGGTGTGTTGGTTAACAGTTTATCTTCAAACCATTTTGTCAGTGCTGTCCACTGATTCTCCGACATCATTTTTTTGGCTGTTAAAAATTAATTTAGTTTATGGTTAATTAATTATAATTTTATGAAAATTATATGATTTGTTCCTTTTTTAACAGGTTGAACACAAACATTGTCATCATTAGAGCTTCGAACACAAATGAGAAATGTACACAAAGACTAATTTGTGCCCGAAGGTCGATCAGTCTCAAACGTTGAACGATCAACCGTATGGAACATCCTGATTTCAGATATGATTCTGAACATGTACATGTATATATGTATATATATATATATATTTTATAACTAGTATTTTTTTTTATTATTATTATTAATTTTAATTCGAATTTTTGGTGCTGGTTTAAGTTGTGACAATATTTTCTAGCCAATATCTCACAAGCACTCAATCGTATCCATTTCTCATTTCTTTCTCATCCTGACCTCTCATAAATTCACGTCAGCTCACAATATTTGTAACACTTGATTTTATCTGTTTTCATAAATAGAATATTCTCTATCACCTCGAGAACAACATCTCCTCTGTGAAATTCGTCGAATTCGAAGGAAAAGGTCGAATTCCTCCACAACTCCTACTAGTTGTCACCTGTGGTAATTTTAATCAACTTAGTGATTTGGATTCAATTTCAACCAATAATGATTTTGAGTTATTTATCTTTTCTTTTTCTCGTCGGTTTTGGTTGGAATACGTGCTCTCATGCATGAGCACTATTTTATGTATGACTACGCGTCGCTATTCCAGCAGCGCACCCACCACGCCAACCGAACTCCCTTACCGCTCGTCCCTCGTCAAATTCCTTATTTTTATTTTTAATGTTTTTCAGCTCATCCCTGTATATATGAAAAACTTGATTCGCGTCATTATTTTAGTTTAATTTTTCTCAACTTTTTAATTGACTTTTATTTAGGCTTCTAACGAAAATTATTTTAGACGCGTCAGTTACTCATGATTGTCGGCCATTTTTGGGTCCGGTTTACTCGTTGTTCCCGGAAAGCTCTCGGGATAATGCAATTTCCATTGCCGTCCTGGAGATGCTTATTTCTTGGATTTTTCTTTTCCTTTTTGTTAGTCACTCTACTTACTCATCGTCTGGTCTTGATTTTCCATTTTTCCTTGTTTTTCTTTTTCACTTATACACAGTTTTTATTTGATTTTATTGTTGCGCACTTGAAGCGTGCCTGTTGCCTATAACCTGATAGTTTATGCGGGATAGGTACACAATAACTTAATACACTGTATTCGTTAATAGAAGGTTTATTATAAAGGCACGTCCCTCTCCTCGCTTCTAGCGTCCAACACGTCACGAACAGGAATGTGTATCACACGTTACAACCGACCAGGGACGGGATCTGCGCATGCGCACGATCTCGTCCCCCCCTTTCTTAGCGTACATTAATATGTCTTAAACTATGGAATATATATATATATATATATATATATATATATATATATATATATATATATATATANTATATATATATATATATATATATATATATATATATATATATATATATATATATATATATAATAGGACCAAGAGCTGGAATCCTCTTCCAACGATTATCCTCTAGAGGAACAATTTCATATTGATACTACAAAGGGAATTTTCCCGTACGAATATATTGATGAATGGGAGAAACGGAATGATGAAAAATTACCAATTCAACAAGATCTTTACTCATGATTGAATGATCAATCGATTTCTGAAGAAGACTATGAACATGTTCAGAAAGTTTGGAGAACTTTAAAAATTAAAACGTTAGAAGAATATTCTGATCTGTATTTGACGACTGATGTCCTATTACTAGCAGATATTTTTGAAAATGTCCGGCAGAATTGTTTGAAAACTTATAAAGTCGGTCCATTACATTATTATGTGGCACCTGGGCTTGCCTTTGGTGTAATGTTGAAATGTACAGGGATAGGATTAGAGCTCCTTACTGATGTAGATATGGTGTTGTTCATAGAGAGAGGAATTCGAGGTGTTGTGGCGGAATTCCCCAATAGGTCCGCTAAAGCTAACAATCGCGTCATGATTGGATGTTTTGATCGCAGAATCGATAAATCATATTTAATGCACTTTGATGTTAACAATTTATACGGGGCTGCGATGAGCTTATGTTTACCATGTGGAAGTTTTGAATGAGAAAACGAATAGATAGACGTACGGAATATACCACATGATTGCCCTGTAGGGTACTGTGACGAGGTCGCATTTAATAAAATCAAACATAACAAAAATTGTATCTAAACAATGATAGTGTATAAGATGAATATTGTTTAAGTATTTTGTTCTCCCCCCCCCTCGAGTGAATTCCGGCCATCGTTGGCTCCCCCGATTCCCCGAAAGAGGTTTTGTACGCAAGTGAGTACAGGTTGCGTTCCCCCCCCCCAGCCCAGTATTTCGGTGATTTGTCTCCCCAACGGTGAGCCAACACTGTAATTTTCCGGGATTATTAAAAATGTGTAACGGTGACCAGTGGAATTACCGAAATCAAACCCCTCTCAATAGCCTCACCCCCCGATTTTGCAAACAATTAGAGTCATCCCAAATTCGCGTGTACGAATCGTGCCTGGCCTTACCCTTCCCCTATATAATTATTAATGATAAAAGGCCGAGGAGTATTCAAACCGCATTGTATAAAGAAAGTTGGAAATATAATAGTACCTAAGGATAAACCCCCCCGTATTTAATATTTTCAATTAACCTCCTTATCATCGTTTTGAATATAATTAGTCACGTAAAATTTTGAGTGTAATAAAATTCCCGGTTACAATTGGCGCCCGACGTAAGGGCAGGCACACAAAACGAGCGCTTTGATTCCCCCCCAATTTCCCCCCCCCCCCGCGAGTTGTTTACTTCGCGTTGCCATTGTTTGGCTCACCGTTGTCGAGATTAGCCTTGACGGCTCACCGTTGCGACTTAGCGCACGTGCAGCCGTCAAGGCTAATCTCGCATTCCTCTCTCTCCGAAACAGTATTACATTTACCTGAATTTCGGGATTTACTCGAGGATTTATCTCTTGGACTGAAATATTATTTCCTATTATTATTATTATTACTCGCCTTTATTCGGAATATTTGTCACTTCACCATTTCATACTGGGTGTCCTAAAAAAAAACTCGACCCTGATACCCCCCCAATAATGGATCTACCCCCCATACCGGCGGCTGCTATCTACCTCCACATACCGGGTGTCCCCGAAACACGAATTACCGGTATTTTCGCATTAATGCTATTAATTTAAAATTATTGCGTCTCTCCCCCCCCCTCCTTTGAATATTGAATATTCCCCATAAATTACCGCCGAATAAATCATAGTTGATAACTAAATTAAAAATGAAAAATTCTATAGAACAAATATTAGTTTTAGGGTCCCAATATTTTCGGAATCATGGGATTTTCTCGTTTTCGTAAATCGCCGAGAGAATTTTCCCAGGTTATCCCCACAGAAAATTAGACAGTCCCCATAAATAGTTAATCATAATTCTTAATAATAAGTAATAGATAACAATCCATGGTTATAAAAAATCGATTGAATATATAAATTATTAGGAAATTAAGAATCCGATTTTTTTTTCGATAATTTCGTTCCTTCGTAGGGTCGATAGTAAACATTCTTTTATTATTGTCGTTCATTGCGCCACCAATAAAGTATCTCCCCCCCAGGAAATATTTAGGTCACTTCAATTATTATTATTATTTTTGTTGCACTCTTTCCGGGAATTAGGAATGTAAATTTTTTATTTTCCATCCGGGATAAGATTTTCGTTGTTTTTGTTAGAATTGTCGATTCTTCCCCCCCCCCCTCTCCATCAATGAATTTTGCTGAATCACAAAATTTTGCGGATTTTTTATTTTCCCCGCTCTAGACTATTTTTCGTAGCCTCGAATTTTGCTAATCTGAGTGATTCTTCCCCGTTATCAATTTTCTTTTCATTTCTTTTTTCTCTTCCTTCGGATTTCGGATTTTTTTCAATATTTCCGATTTCTTTAGTTATTATAAATTTTCCCGAGTATAATATTTGTCCAAATTCTCGATTTTTTTTTTTTTGTTAATTGAGATTCTCCCCAGTGTCAATTTTTTTTTTGATTTCCTGACTTTTCAGAATCATCGATTTTTCTCCGTACAGAATTTTTGTGAATTCCCGATCTTTTTCGATATTATTGAGTTTCCCCCATTACAGATTTTTGCCGGATTTACGAGTCTTTTGTTATTTTCCATTTTTCTCAGTTACTACGTTTTACATTTTTGTTATTTTTTTAATAACCATTTCTACGTTATCCAATTTGAAAATATGGACTCCACCACGACACAGGACCTCCTTCCCCCACTTTCTCCGACAATTCCCCAGACAACCGTGGGTATTGCGAACCCCCAACACACCCCCACTACAATCATAACCCCGTTAAATACTGCGATTACTTTACCCTCTACCTCGAATATAACCATAATCGCCACCACCACGACTACTTCAATACAAGCCCCAGTCATGAGCCTCCCACGGATGCCACCGAAGCCCGATCCAGCCGAGATCGCACTAGAACACAGGCGACTGGAACGCCAGTTCGAAGATGTCCACCCCCGTGATCAAATGGTCTTATTTGATTTTCTAGGACGTTGTTGTACAGGAGATAGGGACACATTAAAAAATCGGTTCGTTCGATATGAAATTAGAAAAAGAAATACCCCAAAGAAGATGGGTCATTCACGTATCGCCGTTCCCTACAGGCGCTCCATACTGGCCAAATATTTGGGGTATTTCAAGATCCCGAGAGCATGCATATGAGATTAGAGACCTTTTCCCAACCTCCAGAAGAGATAAGGGCAACCCCAACAGTCACCTTCCAACAGCCATTCATCGACCCAGTCAACTCGAGACCCCACTAACCCACTTATCAACCTCTCCCCCACACACAATAACAAGAGCAGTCCTATTACATCCCCCCAGGCCTTCACGTACCCCATACCCCCCTCCAGTAATTTTCAATAACAATTTAATGAGTCACAATTATTGGATACATCGAGTCACTCAGTCCCAGGCTTCAATACTGAACAATTCAATTATCAGCCACGTTCCAACCCACCCCCCTCCTCTCCACCCCATGTCCACTCTGCATATAATGTAGAGACTCCTCGATTCCCCCAGATCCAAAGGTCAATTCGATATGAACTTCCACGAACATCACTAGCCAATACTTTTCAGAGCAGATTCCAACAGATTCTTCAAACCGCGCCTCCACCAGAATCATGCCCTCCAGTTTTTACCAGAACTTTTTTGGAACGATCGCGATTAGATCCTCTGGCTGCAACTGCCAGGACCACTCTTGCCCAACCCATTGACAACGAGATTCCTCTCTCGTATACCCCCCATCGCACAACTACCTTCAGGGACAACAGCACCGCTGATTCCTCTAGTCTCGAATTAAAAGTTAGTAACATTTGTGGACGCGGCGGTATTATTTTTACGGGAGCTAAAAAGGAAGACCTGTATAATTTCATTGACAGAATCGAAGATTGTTGTGCGGCCAACAATCTAACAGAGGAGGAAACACTGAGAGCGTTATCATCGGCCTTTCATGGTAAAGCTCACACATGGTTGCGTACAGAGCAGATTAATTTGCTATCGTATGATGAATTTCTCATGGCATTCAAGGCCACATTTTGCCCTCTCGGACGCGAGGAGAATATTTGGCAAGACATTCTTCGACGTACGCAAGCCGCCGATGAGCCTTTAAGGGATTATTTGATGTGCATGCGAGGATTATTCTCCAATCTACACCCGCCTCCTCCATTAGAAAGACAATTAAACATTATTCACACCCAATTACACCTCCAATATTCGAAAGAATTTAAGAGGGGACAATTCAGCACATATGCACAGCTATTGGCAGGGGCACACGAAGTGGAATTGCATCTCAGAAGTGCTGCCCCGTACAGACCGCTTCCTTCAGCAGAAGACAGCTATGTTCCAGCGTATGCTAACAACCCCCAGACACCCAAGACACGAAGAAATCCCCTCCATAACCACGCGCTGGGCGCGCAACCCATCAGAGCCCAAAATGTCCCCCCAGAACAATTCGCGATGAACCCGTATGCATCCCCGCCGGGTCAAGCAGGCCCAAATACACTCCTCCCTCCCCCCATTCACGATCCTGCACGGCTAAATAGCACGGCTGTCCCCAGAGGTCCCACCCAAATCAATAATAAGTCGTATATTCCCCCATTGATGAGTATTCCAGTGACTCCACTACAGAATCCTCATCCCCAAACCCCCGGGGATCAAGGATCATCGAAATATTACAGATGTGGCAATCTGCGACACTCTGCCAGAGAATATCCCAATATTACACACCGGAACTATCCCCCACAATTTCCCCACAGCCTCCCATATCAGCAAGCACCCAGATTTCACCCAGCTCAACCACAACTAAACACCGCTGAAAAATACGCGTGCCCCCCGTACCCCGCTCAGGAAAACTAAGGAGGGGGGGGGGGGCCTGTAATAGATCCCCCGCTAAAGAAACCCGGAGAGATTCGCAAGAAAGTTAGGGATTGGCTCGACTGGAACAATCGTCAACGACGACGGGCCAACCGACCCCCACGTAGAGTCGGTTCTGACTTCAGCTCGCGAGCAGGATACGAGACTAAGCAAAATGGTGATGGCTACGAACGAGTAGAAGAAGTTAGCCCTGCACCCCCACCCCCAGAAACAGACACCTCATCCCACGATTCGGTCAACCCAACGACCCAATCGGAGGAATCCCCAACCCCACTCCTAATCTTACCCCCAGCCAACATAGGTCTTCTGATATCTCATAATGATATCTCATAATTCCCCGAACTTCCCGATGACGAGACCCCCTCCACAACAGCCCCGACCCCAGTCCCAGAAATTCCACAGGCCACCGCGGACCCGTCAACTCCCACAATGACCCGCAATTCTCCTGAAAAATCCCAAAAACCTCCCCCGAATTACCCCAGTTACTCATGCTTACCGTGGACGACCCGAGTAACTCCGCTTATATCCCATACGACAATTTCCTCACGCTCGTATTTAATGATCCCGCGGAGAATAAATACTTTATGACAATCGAGTTAGGGAAAATGAAACTTCGCAGTTTGGTAGAAAACGGGCGCGAACAAATCTTTTATTAATACAATAGTTGATCCCCAGTTGAAAGATTACGCAGTTTCCACGGGAGAAGAAGTGATATTAGGAGGTGGCGAAAGTAAGCCGTTAGATGGCTGTCATCATGAGGTTAACGTGACAGAAGAAATCCGGTCTAATTCCTTTCCGCGCGAGTAATGCGTTGGCATACGACTATATCCTCGGAATGGATGCATTGCGTGAATTGGAATTCACAGTCGAGTGTCAACCAGATCCCTTACCTCGTCCGGAAGAACTGCTCCTTACGATCGTCGCCCAGATATTGACGGTCTGGTACCCATCCGATGGTCACGGTCCACCCCCAAAAACCTATTGATCTTGAAAACCCGCCCCCATTTACGTTAGCACAACACGCCGTACTCCCCCCAGACGAACTGACTGCTCTGAGGAATGAATTCAAGTCTTGGATCGCTCCCGTCCCGAAAGTCGCTAACGTCTGCCCCGATGCACATTGATACCCAAGGTCATCCCCCCATTAGAAGCCCACCCCGTGGCTATGCCCCCCCCCCCATCTGTTGAAAGTAGCTCAGGAAAAAGTAAAGAAACTCCTGAAAGAAGATATTACAGAGCCCTCCCAAAGTCACTGGTGCAGTAGGCCAGTCGTAGTCCAAAAACCACATGATAGCTACAGGTTATGTGTAGACTACAGGCCCTTAAATGCAGTCACCAAACATTTAGCCGTTCCCATACAAAATCTCGAAGATTTGTTGGACTGTGCCCACGGAACTGTCTGTCTCCAAAACTGATGTTAGTCAGGCCTTCCATCACATCCCGTTAGACAACGAAAGCAACGAAAAGACCGCCTTCGCTATTCCTGGACTCACCCCCGGAATCTTTCAGTACAAACGCATGCCGTTCGGGCTGAAAAATGGACCCGCCATGTTCCAGATGTTAACGGACATGATTATCCCCGTACAATGGTCCAATAACGTCCGAAAATACGCAGACTATTTCCTGATTTTTACCCGAACACTCGAGGAACACAAATGATTCATCGCCCAGCTCATTAAGCGCCTCCAGGAAAATAACCTCACATTGAATGTCGATAAATATGAGTTGTTATGTGAGAAATTGGAGTTTCTCAGATACTTGCTAACCCCGGAAGGATTCGCAGCGGACCCCGTGAAAGCCAAACCCATCACCCAATACCCCCTTTACAATCCAGATGGATGACAGCGACGTAGCCATCGGAGCTGTATTAACCCAGGAATCCGAGTTTGAATCAGACCATGAACAGAAGAATTCCGCCATAGAGGCTGACTGCCTCATTTATTACGCGAGTAGAGTCCTTACCCCAGCAGAACGGAACTGTACGGTCACAGAAAGAGAGTGTCTAGAGGAAGTTTCATCCCTATATCGAAGGTAGTGAGTTTCGAGTCATTACAGACCATGCCAGTCTGAAGTGGTGACTCAAGTTCAAGAATCCTACTCGACGAGTTGCTCGTTGGGCACTCGAAATAGAATCCCACAATCCCATCATTATCCATCGGAAAGGAGCCCTCCATGTCGTCCCCGACGTCCTTTCCCGAGTCTGCCCCACTGCGTTAGTACCCCGATTGGATCGTCGAGGAGGACACTTTGTACTTTCTTCGCCCCTACTCCCAAATCGACCCCACTTTTCCCGATGTAAATCAATGGAAGACCGTTCTTCCCCCGGGACTGCGTCAAGCAGTCATTCAAGACGCGCATGATAGCCCATACACAGCACATGGTGGCAAAAATAAAACCTATCACCGCGTCTTATTCTATTTCTACTGGCCCGGCATCTACCAGGATGTCGTGAAATTCGACCGCTCCTGCGCCCAATACCAGCGATACAAAACTCCCTAGACCGGACCCCGCGGGTTGATGAGAGAAAGAACTGTTGCTGAACCTTGGGCCATGGTAGCCGGCGATATCATGGGCCCATTCCCCCCAGTAAGAGCCAGTATCGCTATTTATTAGTCTTAGAGGACGTGTTTACGCGGTATGTAGAGATCAAGTCATTACGGAAGGCTAACGCGAAAAATATTTGGAAGGTATTGTATGAAACCGTGATCTTACGGTGGGGAAAACCCCAAATCATCTTGAGCAATAACGGTACCGAATTTGTAGGTAAGGAATTGGCCAAGCCCCTCGCCCAATTAGGCATCACACACATCACCACACCCCGTATCACCCCCAATCGAACCCCGTAGAGCGAGTCAACAGATCACTGAAGTCAATGATCGGAATATACGCTGAGGAAAATTAGCGAGACTGGGATCTCCATCTCGCAGAGCTAGCATTCGCCCTTAACACGTCCATACATTCATCCCTGGGAGTATCCCCCGCCTTCCTTAATGTGGGACGAACCCCCGCTCCCCCCAGATCGCTCGTGAACCCCCCCACATCCCAGCAACCACCAGAGCGGCCCGTGGAACAACCGGCTAGAAAAAATGACCCACTTCTACGACCTAGCACGAAAATGTATGGGCGAAGCATTCCCGCGACAAGTCGAGTACTATGATAAGGATCGCTCGGACAGTAGCTTCAAGGTAGGAGATTTAGTTTGGCGAAAATACCGCCTTCCATCCCAAGCAGCCGCCCAGTTTATCGCCAAATTAGCCCCTAAATTTGACGGACCGTAAATGGTTGTCAATGTCATTTCCCCCATTATGTACGACCTGGAAGACCCCAGCGGCAATAAGACCAATAAGATCCATATTACCGATTTACGGTACTTTCACCCACAAACCCTTCCCCAAACGGGAGATGAAAAGGCCGACCGAAAGTGCCAGAAGGTGGAGGAGACCCTACAGGATCCCTCTGGGAGAGGACCTGCCCCCAGAATCCCAGAGCCGTGGTGGAGGACCCAGGAGCAACTCCGCCAAGGATGGAAGGACCTGGGTTACCTCCACCGAGGAACTCAGTTGAGTGGAGAGGCGGCCCTGGAGAACTCCCGGAACAAGCTGACGGAAATCCAGGAGTACTTCCAGAGGCAAAGCCTTCAGCCCCCAACACCACCAGGCCACGAGGAAGACCCCGCAAAGTCGCTCCCCCTCCTCCACCGACCTCTAACGACCACCTCCCCATCGCCACCCGGCTCCGCCACAGGATCCGA
>NW_021680618.1:24365-53253 GCF_001412515.2 Diachasma alloeum | reverse complement strand
CCCCCCCAGCAACACCACCCCCGAAGACCCCCCTCACATCGCCCCTGACCACCCAACAGCCAACTCCCTCAACCTCACACCGCCCCAGTCCTCCTCCAGCCAAAGAGATCCTCCCTCTCATGGCCATCAAACTCCCCCATCCCCAAAAAAACACCCCCCAAAACCCAGTCCTTACCAAACGCCCCGAAATTCTCCGTTCTCCGGCCATGAAAGACATCCCCCCTCTCATGTCCTTTAAACTCCCCAACTTCCTCAAGAAACCCCCCCAGAAACTCGACCCCATCTCACCCCCACCGGCCCCTACCCCCTAATCGTCGCCCAAAATCCCCCCACTCATGGCCCAGAAGATCCCCAGATCCCCAAAACATGGACCGATGATGAGTCCCCCCCCCTGCCCCTCATGTCATCTCATTTTTTTCTTTTTCTAAGTTTTCTTTTAGTTTCCATTTTTTGCGTTTTCCCTTAGTAGATTTGACTTTTTTCTTAGTTTCCATATTATGTAAAATGTTTAGTGCCTTCAGTCAAATACATTCATGAATCTCAGTACAAAGAGTCCAAGTTCTTTCCCTCCCCCAGGTTCGGGTTAAGGGCGGTTGAGAAATATATAGAGAAACGAATGGGAGTTGTAAATAGTACTCATCATCGTAATGGTACGAAGTAAAATAAACTGGGATTTAGGGGCCTGTAGCCTGTATCACAAGGATAAAAGTTAGACTACTACACCTCTTCTCCGGCGGACGGGAGGAGAGATCCACAACCTGGAATTTATTTTGAACCACACGGGGTTGTAGTATGACAACCCCATGTGAAATCTACCCCCGAGACATTTGTGACGAGGTGGCGTTAATGGACATTTGTGACGAGGTGGATTTAATCAAATCAAACATAGCAAAATTAGTATCTAAACAATGATAACATATAAGATAAATATTGTTAAAGTATTTTGTTTTCCCGCCCCCCGAGTGAATTGCGGCCAGTGTTGGCTCCCCCGAATCCTCAGCTTTTCCTTTCCCCTGCCCACCACCCACGAGAGAGAGATGCCACGTGCCGCAGCCGCCCGGAAGTTCGAGAGACGAGAGAGAAAGCGTATCACACCCGTATTACGCTAAATATCAGCCGTCGTAAGACACCTCCCGCACGACACCCCCGCAGCGCCCTCGAAGTCATCGGATCCCCGAAAATCTCCATCACGTCACATGGAACTTGACGTATCGCCCCCCGAAGGACCCCCATGAGACTGGACGAGCAGTGTAACTGACCACCTCGTGTCCAACTGCTCCGGAGGAAACATCTGCATCTAAAGATAGAGACCAGTACCCGCCAGTGAGCCCGAGGAAACAATAATCAGCCCGAGACAATAATGAAGAGAGGACCACCCCCCCCNCCCCCCCCAATAGGTTCACCGCCCGATTTTGCAAACAATTAGTCATCCCAAATTTGCGTGTACGAATCGTGCCTGGCCTTACCCTTCCCCCATATAATTATTAATGATAAAAGGCCGAGAAGTGTTCAAACCCCATTGTATAAAGAAAGTTGGAAATATAATAGTTACTAAGGATAAATCCCCCCGTGTTTAATATTTTCAATTACCCCCTTATCATCGTTTTGAATATAATTAATCCCGTAAAATTTTGAGTGTAATAAAATCCCCGATTACAGTACATCTTGGAAGTTGATTTAGAATATCTGGAAAATCTTCATGATATGCACAAAGATCTCTCGTTATGCGCTGAGCATTTTGTTCCTCCAGGTACTAAAATTCCAAAACTGATGACGACATTGTATAAAAAGAAGGACTATGTAATTCATTATTGTAATTTGAAACAATGCTTGAATTTAGGCTTAAAATTGGTGAAAACTTATAGAGTATTCAAATTTATACAGGCTCCTTAGTCGAAACCCTATATTCATCGTAATAATGATTTGAGGAAGAAATCAAAAAATGATTTTGAAAAGAATTTTTTCAAGTTGATGAACAACGCAGTTTTTGGAAAAATTATGGAAAACGTTCGATAACAGAATAATGTGAAGTTAATCACCAAATGGAATGGAAAATATGGAGCTAAAGCACTTATAGATAAGCCCAATTTCCATACTAGCACAATTGTTGATGATGATATGGTCGTTAATAAATTAAATCGCACTAATATTAAATTCAACAAACCGATTTATGTAGCTTTCGCAATTTTCGAATTATGAAAAACATTCATTTACAAATTTCACTGTGACTATATCTTACCAAATTATGGTGATAAAGTAAAACTTTTGGATATTGATACTGATAGCCTTCTGTACCATTTCAATATTCCTAATATTTACAAAAAAATTAATAACGATATACATCGATTTGATACGTCTGATTATCCCTCATATTGGGTGTGTGAATATGACTCCACCCTTTTCTGTTCAAATAAAACACATTTGCTTGTTTAGAAACTTAAAGAAAAGTTTATTGAAAGTATGCTCCATCTGCAGCTACAACCTTCGCCCATCTTTCAGGTAATTTACGTATTCCTTACCTGACGAAATCCTGGACTTTTGAGCTGATCCAATTATCAAGCCAAATTTTGTCACTTTCGTATGAAGCGAACCGTTCTCCCGTAAGATCTTACTGCAGTGTTCGGAATAAGTAGTAATCCGAAGGAGCTATGTCTGGCGAATATGGCGGGTGAAGTAGCACTTCCCAGTCCTGTCCATCTAAATATATCTTCTAAACTTGGGCGGCATGCGGTTTGGCATTGTCATGTTGATGAATTAATTTACTGTGCCTATTCACGAATTCTGGTCGTTTTTCTTCTATGGCTCGCTTCAAGCGCATTAGTTGTTGTCGGTAAACTTCTCCATTAATAGTTTGAGAGGGTTCGAGCAACTCATAATATACAACACCTCTCTGATCCCACCAAATGCAGAGCATAACCTTGGCACTCGCAATATTTCTTTTTGGTTGGGATGGGCCGGGTTCACCTAGCTTTATATAAGCATTTTGACGGTTAGGATACTCATAATATATTCAGTTTTCACCTCCTGTTACTATTCGATACAAAAATCCTTTTTTTTTCTGTCTTTGAAGTAGCATTTCACAAATTGTTTTTCGACGTTCCTTGTCTCTTTCTTTCAATTCATATGGAACTCAGTGACCAACTTTTTGAACCATTCCCATTGCTTTTCAACGCTTTGCAACAATTGATCGTTCAACATTTAATGCTGCAGCGAAATTTGATTGAGTTTGGCAAGAATCCTCTGCCAATAATGCCTCCAATTCAGCATCTTCAAATTTTTTTGGTGGTTTTCCATGTTCTCTTTCCTCAGTGCCAAAATCATTATTTTGAAATTGTCAAAACCATTTCTTACAAGTTGTATTAGATGGAGCATGCTCACCGTAATTCTACACAAGCAAACGATGAGTTTTCGCTACACTTTGCTTTGCAATATAATAGTGTAATAACACTTCCGGTAAATGATGTTTACTTGAAACGAAAACCGATATTGTCACGGAGGTAAAAACACTTGTTGCTTACATTTCAACCAAATGTCACGTAGTGCGTTTGACAGCTGACATAAACTACTATCGAATACAAGTGTTGCCATTTATTAATGCACGTTAGCAATACTAAAAACGACATCGGTTGGGAAACGGCGGAGTCATATTCACACACCTAATAATATCTATAATATTTCACAGGAAAATGAAAAAATTCTAGGTCTGATGGAAGATAAATATAATGAGAAGATAATGAATGAATTCGTAGGCTTAAGAGCGAAATTATATTCATTTCAAATTTTTTGTGATTTGCGTGGGAATAAGTTAGCTAACGGAATCAAGAAAGCAACATTGAAATCTATTTCCGTCGATGATTATAAGAAATGTCTCTTCAATCATGAAGCTCTGTTCCGCTCACAATCTTTAATTATAAGTAAAAAATATGATATTCATTGTATTTGACAGAGAAAGCTACCTCTCAGTAGGCATGACTATAAAAGTTTGTTAATTCCTGCGAGACAAACACTATATCATGGGGTTATAAAGAAAATAAATAGAATATTTGCACTTAAAACTGTATTATTATTGAAATTTCGATATAGAATTACATCAGATAAAATTACATTATCATTCAAATTTATTTGCATTTTCCCAAGTATCCCGCGTTTAATCGAAGCCCAACCATCTAACGAGTACTTTATTTTTACGTCGTTTTACAATTTTTTCAACAATGTAAATGTCTTGATACTGACCCTTGTGAATGTTTTCATGGTAGGAGCAGCCGTGAACTTGTTCTCCTCGATAAACCTTTAGAAGAATTAATTTAATTTGACTGGATCAGTTTTCAAGATATGTGAACTGGTAAAATTTTCAGTCGTCCAGTTGGGAGTATATCCCTTTTCAAATATGTGTTTATATTTACTTATGGGAACTTGATCGCCAATGTTGAACTTCCGATAATGAGGAAGATTCACATGCAAGTTTCCATAGAGACTATGACGTAGTTTCTTTTTATCTTCAGCAGTGACATTCTTTGGTATCATCCTAATTGTACGATGTCTAGTATCATTATACTTTTCCACATATTTACATATCTCTTTTAATGTGCGTTTGAAGGGCTCACATACGGAAACCTTCATATTGCTATGAGTGGAATACATATGGATATTATATTTTTTCATGAATTTTTCAAAATGCGCGTTGTAAAATTCGTTTTCTTTATCTACATGTACCTTCTCTGGAAGTCTGCCTCGAAGGAATACTGTCTCCATAACTCGTGATACTTCTTTACCTATTTTACTCTTTATGGCTACTGCCCATGCAAACTTGGAGAAAAAATCAATAATTGTTAGTAGATATTTATAACTATTGTTCTCTGAGGCGTGAGCTGCCATATCAAAATCTAAATCAACTTACCAAGTATTATCTAATCCATGAAAAATTATGTATGCGCTTGACGTCTACGCCAATTTCTTCTGGCTGGTTTGTGAAGTTCTTTGGCTACTTGAATTTTCTCCACGTTCATCATTATGTATTGAATTTAATGCATCGTTCTCCTTCTTCAATAAGAGAATAAACTGTTCATAATGGTCCATGAGTTTTTCTAGATCCACTATTATTGATGCTGTTCCTGCAGAGCCTCCTTAAAGAATGAATCATGCGTGTGCAATAAACGAATGAATCGCTCTTGTTTTTCGAACTCACTTTCCATCCCCTCTTCATAATTTCAACTAAATTATGGTTGTGTCCAAATATTTTTCGGAAATATCATCTCCATCCTCAATTAGATTGGCTAGATGACAAATTCTTCTATGTTTCATATCATATTGCCCATCAGATGTGATGTTTAAACTAGCATGAGGAAAACTCCCACCGTTTAGTGGAATATTTTTAGTACGTTTCACCAATTGACGTCCGAAAATATCCACACTCATGGCTCGCTGATTTGTAACTGAATCTATTCTAGGAATACGAAGATTAATAAATCAAATTTGCTTCTTTCAGTTCTTCAATGAATGCCATTATTTCATGACTGAAAATAATGGCATTCATTGAACCAACCGGTTCATTGAAACCGATTGGTTTTTGTTATGACTGTAATTATGATCGTAATCGATCTAGTTCGTTGGGATCATTCCAATAAATGTAATCTATTTAACTTCCCGGCGGAGAAGTTATTGTAATGGCCCCGAAAATCAAAAATTGATTTTTCATCAAATCTCCATGTTTCAAGGTCTTTTCGATGTTCCTAGACAATTTTAAACAAAATGTCTGTCTGTGTGTGTGTGTGTGTGTGTGTGTTTTACTAGGTATGTACGTGGTCAAAATTTTGGTTAACGATTTCTTGTGAACGAATTGTCCGATTTGACTTTTTTTTTTCAATCGATAGGTTGAATGAAAATTCCACTTAGAGAGGATTAGATTTTAGCTGATATCTGTTTAGTGGTTTTTGAGTTTTCCCGCAAAGAAAATTTCAAAATGACAAAAAAGCAACGAACACTGTCTTAATCTCATGAAAATCACTTATAGAACGATTATAATGAAGAAAATTGCATACTTCCCTTCGATTCCTTCCAAAAATTGCCGTTTTTCTATCAATAAATGAGAAATAAAAAACTGGCGCCTCTACTAATTGGTCACTAACTCATCTGAAGTTAGCTGCTAAGAAAGTGTGTTGTTTTCCCAAATTTCTCATTATTTATATCACTCCGATGTTAATATTAACCCTCAATACTAGAAATCTTATCGTATTTCGAGTTAAAAGAAATATTATATGAAAACAAATGCTGAGATCAGTGGTGTACTTCGTCTCATGAAAATGCGACACATTTCTCATGAACGCGACATCATTTCATTGACCAAGTTTTTGCGTCTACTTCCGGCATATACATCGACTGTGTCGAACTGGCGTGTGCTTTGATAAAATTATCAAGTGAGAACTGTGTTTACCAAAATGTCACTTGAGTATGACTTTACGAGCAGCGCGGAAATCGATGCTTTCCTCCCTGGCAATGTAATGATGTGAGTATAGTTATGAATATCCTCTAATTAAAAAAAAATGCCTCTTGAATTCATCCCTAACCTCTTGCTTCGCATCAACAGGTCTCTGTCACAAGTTCCTTTCTTTTATTCTCTATATCCGTCTTTATAACTTTCGTTTATCCTTTTTATTGATGGCATAGATCATCCAATTGATTTTTCAAATCAAAAAATATTCTACAGGGAGCTGACAGGTTATGTTAAGTCAATCGAGCCTCTCCGATCCTTGAGAAATTTCTCAAAGTGGGTCCTCACCGTTAGATTAAATAATGCTGATGGTAAGAGAATACTTGTCGTTTTTAGGTCGGAGAATGCTTTCTCCTGGAGCTCCATATTGAAACATAATGACGTGAGTATTATGCATGTTACGAGGGACATAATTTCTCTAACGTTATGGAAACATCAACAAACATTTATAACCTCACCCAACTCCAGAATAATTCCGAATAATCCTCTGTCTATTAATCATCCTGAATAAATTAGGTTATACGACTCTAATAAATCGAAACAATCCAGAACCATTCCATACGATCATTCTTTCATTGTTTTTTTTTTCTAATAAATTTTTTCCGCGTGGTAGAATATTTTTTACAGACATGATTTTCCATTTATTGTCACAGATACACCAAATCGATGGAGGAACCATTGGAGAAGTGAATTTCAAGTATTACAAGGGTCAGGAGAAGCTGCTTCATCCTTGCGATTTTCATGTTCAAAAGGAGAGCAACGTCAAAGTACTTGGTACTTTTGATCCTCGAAACAGGCGTTACAAAGCAATTGAAAATTATACAGAGTGTACTATCAAAGATGTCCTGTCAGCAAATGGTGCAGTTGGTGCGTATGAGACTCATAATCTGAGAAAGCCACAATATAATTCATTCCATTTTTCTTTCTTTCACTTTTTTTTCTTGTGATCACAATATTTTTTTTTGTTACTGAGAATTATTTTCATTCGTTTTAGGCGTTACTGGATTTCTCAAAACTGAGTTCAGAGCTTCTCGAACAACTCCGGAAGGAGAGCACGCTTGTGGCGTACTTGCTGATGATATTTACATACTCTGTATGGAAATTGAAGATTTCGAGGAAGATAATAAATTGATTCGAGGTGCTTGCGTGAAAATGGTCGGACACATTGGGACAACAAAGCCAGGTGCACCGATATTGAGAGTTCAGAATATGAAGAATATCTACATTGATGTCAATCAGCCTCTACTTGATCGTGCTAAATTAAAATTGGCAATTAATGCACCCCCAGACGGCGACAGGAAACCTCGTAAACGTACACCTGATGAGAGTGAAAGAGTCAAGGAGAATGCTGGAAATGATAAGAAGGTACTTATGTGTAAATTTTGAATTTTTACTGGAATTTATGAATTAGAAAATTACTGATCGAGTTTCGTTTTCATTGAGTCTTTACTTTTTTACAAACTTTTCATTTTTTTTTTCAGTTGAAAGAGGATTGAGTATGAACTTTGGAACTAATGAACTTGGGATGGTGGTGGCTTATACGAGTACTGATAGCTAAAGTTGATTTTGATTTTTTTTTTAATACATACTGTGAGGTATTGAGATTGATCAATACGTCGATTTAATAAATAATTATAGTTAAAGTGGTGGATGGTGGGAAACGAGGTTTCTCATTCCCTTCATTCAAGCATTGCTCAGCAGTCCCACGGTGTCCTATGGACACCAGCGTAAGCGGTTCCACGGTTGTCTACAGGTCCAGTTCAGGGTACTGAACTGTTTGACTGTGTAGGTTCCTGTCAAATCAAGGCACGGAACCGTGTTAGTGAAGAAGACCGTGGGATTGCTTAAGTAAGCATTTTGGGGCTTTGACGAGTTTTCTGGACTCACCAGAGAACAGAGTACGATCAGGAGCAGAGTCGAGCGGACCTCTAGCTCAGGCCTTCAGCCATACAATCATCAAGTCGAGTCAAAGTCCCGAATTCGAATCGTAGAGTAATCACGCGTATACCGGCCCAAACCGTAACATCCAGTGTATATTTAATATAGACAATAGAGCTAGAATTGATATATACATATATAACAGAGTTTTATTTCGGCAACCCTCAACACATCTCTCCGATTGAGCGAACCACCCGTGAGCTCACCGACACTAGCCGAATCGGAGTGAACTATGAGTTTATTAAAGGACAACTAAACTCATAACGTCACATTGGCGCCCAACAGTTTTTAGGTACTCATTCGGGGAATCGAGTGTAAAAACAAGGAACTCGAAGGATTACAGTGATTTTCTGTGATGTTCAAGAGAAAGTGAAGGATTGCAGTGAAGTGTTAAGGTATACGCGTGTGCTGAAGAAATAACAAAAGAAACCGATGGTCAAAGGCAAAGGCAAATGTCTCCATCTTCTGTTGCAACTGCACTCAGCAAAAGAAAAAGAAACGGATACCTCTCGCATTGCCAGCGCGAGCGGAAGACTCCAGAGAAGTCAAAATTTCACCTGAGGACAGCTCGACGAGCCCATGAGACACCGGCAGCAGTGTGAGAAGCAGAAACAACTAGCTGAGTTCAGAAGCAGTGACAACGAGCAGAGACAACTGGCAGAAAAGTGTTAGCAGAGACAACTACCAGGGACAACTCGCCGAAAAGCTAGTAGCGGAGACAACTAGCAGAGAAGCAACGCGCAGAGACAACGAACGCGATTAAAACACCAACGAGAGGAAAGAGGATGCATTTGTGGTTCTTATTCACCGTCTTTGGCTCTACGTAAGTACAGAAACAGCCTCAAAATTCCACCCACGCGTTCAGAGCGATCCTTGACCAGTCGAAATACTCGACGAAATAAACGGAACGACGACTCGAGACCGTACCTCTCAAGATTAGAATTAGTTAGGATAGATATGGACAATACACAAGGCGTGACAACAGGGGTGCCGACGGCACCGGTGATTTCCACAACGATAACAAGCGGGGCACCGTCAGCCTCGAGTACAACGAACACTACTGTGACGTTCACGAGTACCGGTGCGAGAATGAGCGCGGGTTTAGGAAATACCTCCCAACCACCCTTATATTATCCTCAGACATCGGGAATATTTTCAAACGTTAACATGTCAAACTTGAGATTAGGACAATCGAACTCAATGTATGGGGGAAATCCAGAATCCAGCAGGTTAAATTTTGGATTAGGACAAAATAACCCAGCGTTCGGCATAAATTATGGTATGGGACGATCAGAATTAGGCGCGACGCATGCATTCGGTACAGACTACGGATTCAGTAGGCAAGGAATGGGACTCGGAAGTCCGATGTCAGGGTCAAATCTGGAATTTGCCAGGTCAAATCTCGGTCTTGGTGGTTTAAACGCAACACAGGGAATGAATGTCGGGGCCGTAAGCCCAAATAATAGTTTTGGAGGCGTGAACACAAGACCGGAATTAAATCTGGGCATTGAAAGACAGGGATATGGACCAGGAATGGGATATGATCCGAGAATAGAAAATTTTTATGGAGAGGATCAAAGAGTGAGAAGCGCCATTAGACCACTGCCAAAATACGAAGTTGGGGACGATGTTGAAAGGTTCATCACCAGTTTAAATATGTCACGTCGATTTTTGAGACCCGGAGATGAATTGAATTTTTTCCATCAAATATTACCAAAATTCGGCCCCAAGGCAAGATTGGCAGTGGAAAGTGCATTAACTAGCATCAATTCACTCGATGATCTTATACTGAAACTTCGTCTTTCATTTGGGACTAGAGAAAATTTACGCCAAATTCTTGCAAAAATGTCACGTTTGTATCAGCAATACGGGGAGTCAGTAACCGACTATGAAGCGCGCTTCAGGGCTCTCCAATTGAAAGCACAGAGTCGACTTGACACGGATCCGACGGCTGAGTACGGTATTACCATTCATGGTATCAAATTGAACATGAGGGAAGCATTCCTCGAAGGACTCAGAAGAGACATCAAGAACATGATGTTCCCTCTGACACCTACCTCTTTTGACGAAGCCGTCGGCGTTGCAGTGACAATCGAATCTAAATTAAAAGAGACCGAAGATTTTGAACAACTCGGAAAATTGCACGCAAAAACAAAGCATTTTCAAGGACAAGCGAAAATTAGGGCAACGGAATCAATCGATGACGACGCCCTTGAAGCCGATTTGAGGGCAATGAACATTAAAGCCACAAATTCAGCAAAAGCCGACGGACAGAAACGCGGCTCTAGCAACGCCAAAGGCAAACCAGAGTAACGAAGGGGGGAAGCAATACGATAAGCGAGGAAAGAAACCAAGCACCACTGATAACAATTGCTACAAGTGCTCCAAGCCTGGACACTTCGCGCGAGATTGTAGAACCCCCTCACATTTAATAAAAAAGCAATTCCCCAGAAAAGTGGCTTCTGATGGAACCAAAGGAGAGGGACAACAAGCGGAACCATCTGTTGCAGGTCCCTCTAATAAAAATTTAAACTAAAAATGAGTCTAGAAAAACTGCGCGATCTGGGACTCAAAGACATGGGCAAGTCAAACGCGCAGAACACGGTAGTATATAAGACAGCTCATGTAAATTTCCGTATAATGGATGTGCCCCCCACTCAGGTCCATTTAAAGGTTAATAAAATGGAAGGGGGGAAAGGTCAATTTTTTGTAGACACGGGGGCCGATGTAAACCTAGTGAGAAGGGATAAACTTAGCCCTAACGTAACTATAAATCGCGAAGAAATAATAATAATTAAAGGGGTTACACCGGGGAAATTGAAGACAGTAGGATACGTAACTCTGGACGTAGAGGGAGTCGAGGACAAATTCCATGTCGTCGACTCAGATTTTCCCCTTATAGAAGATGGAATGCTAGGCAGGCCATTTCTAAAAAGTAGGGCAGTCAAAATTGACTATGGGGAAGATACGTTGACAATAGGGGAAGGAATCCATACGTTTGTAAACACGGAGTCAATTCCTCTCCCGCCTAGGACAGTCAAATTAGAATACGTCAGAGTAAATAAATTCGACGCTGAGGTCGGATACCTCCCGCGAAGGGATATCAAAAAAGGGGTGTACTTCGGGGCTGCGATAGTGAAGCCTAAACGAGGTGTAGCTTTCATCTACGTCTACAATACCCGTGAAACGGAAGAGCGATTTAAGGTTCCATTTGTTGACCTGGAAGAGATAGAGTCCATCGCGACAGAGGCGGAAATTAAAACATTTGGGGAGACAGAGAGTTCAGATGATCACCAGCGCGAAATTAGAGCCAATAAAATTATTGAAGTCCTCAAATTGGAGGGTCTCGATGAGGAAGAGCAGGAAGAAGTAAAAGATCTTGTCCGATATAATCCGTGGGTCTATAAATTGGATGAGGAAAAGTTGAAAGAAGCAAAAATACCAGGGTATCGAATTAAATTAAAAGATGATGATCCAGTGGCAGTGAGACAATTTCGCCTGCCCTTCCACATACGAGATAAATTTAAAGAGCAAATAGATAAAATGTTAAAAGCAGGTATCATTGAACCATCTGACTCACCATATAATTCTCCAGCATGGATGGTGGAAAAAAAACCAGGCGCCGACGGGGAGAAACGATGGCGCATGGTTGTCGATTTTCGTAAACTAAACGAAAAAATGGTCACGGACGTGTACCCTTTACCCAACATAACAGATATTCTTGATCAATTGGGGGGAATGAGGTATTTTTCGACGTTTGATCTGGTGTCGGGTTTCCACCAAATCCCATTAACACCCGAAAGCCGCCCCAAAACGGCGTTCTCAACACCAGGGGGACATTATCATTATTCAAGAATTCCAATGGGAATCGCGAATGGTCCACCGGCCTTTCAAAGGTCAATGGACGTAGTTCTCTCAGGCTTACAGGGTGCAGGATTATTTGTATATATGGATGATATCGTAGTCTATGGGAAAACACTTGATGATCATAGGGAAAAGTACAGATATTTTGTTGATAGACTCCACAAAGTGCAAATGAGCCTGCAGCCTTCTAAGTGTGAATTCCTGAGGGAAGAAGCTACCTTCTTGGGACATTGTGTGAGCGAGGAAGGGATAAAGCCCAACCCCAAAACAATCGACCCCATCCTAAAATATCGGAGGCCAAAAGACAAAAAGGGTATTAGACAATTTCTTGGTCTGGCCGGCTATTACCGTAAATTCATCGAAAATTTCGCGACGGAGGATGTTCCTTTTGAATGGGGAGAAAACCAAGAAAACGCTTTCGAATCGATGAAACGGGAAATTATGCAATATCCAATTCTAAGACATTCTGATTTTTCTCGGCCGTTTGTCGTCACAACGGACGCATCAGACTACGCAGTCGGAGCAATCCTAAGTCAAGGCAAAATAGGCGAAGACTTGCCTATAAGCTATGCGTCACGGGGGATGACAAAACCCGAGAAAAATTATACAACAACTAAAAAAGAGCTTCTCGCGATTATCTTTGCAATTCGACAATTTCGACCGTATTTATACGGAAAGAAATTTACTTTGGTAACAGATCATCAGCCACTCGTGTGGCTGAGATCCACTAAAGATCCGGGAGCCCAATTACGGCGATGGGCCAATGAATTGGAAGAGTACGACTATGAAATTAAATATAAACCGGGAAAATTAAATCTCAATGCGGACGCATTATCTCGTAACCCGATACTAGACGAAGTGGAAGAATCGACTCACGAGCAAATCATCGCTGTGACCAACGAAGGCAACTCACCTGAAATCGGAGATGCGATATGGTACGTTGTTATACCCAGTGGCGAAAGAATAGGTCCATGCGTAGTTGAAATGATGCGGCCTGATAATAAAGTCCAAGTCATGCGGGGTACGAGACCCGATATCGTAAGGAAAGAGTGTATCGCCGCAGTGAACAACCCTCCACCGGATTGGGATCTCGCTCAGATGACGATAGATTTGTCCAATAATTACCCAGACATGGACGTCGGGGATCTGGTGTGGTATAAAAATTTTTCACCCTATCAGACGGAGGGACCTCACGTAATCACCGCAGTGATTTCCCCTGACGTCATTAAGATAAAAAAAGGAAACTCTACCACACATGTGCCTAAATGTCGAGTAGTGTCAGTAAACCAAGGACCGCAGGAGGTAAAAAGGACGAACAAACCACCCTTAGAAGCACCCGAGAGAAATCCGGAGGAGAAAGAGAATCCGATTCAGAAAAGGAAACGAGGACGTCCAAGAAGTAAAACAGTAAAAGGAAAGGCTGAAAAGAAAAAACAGGGGCGCCCTCGGAAAATATCGGTCTCGTTCGACGAAACAACAACGGAGGAAGAAAAACAAGTCTTCAAAAGGCCAAGAAGAAGCAGTCAACCGCCACTGAGACAAGATGAACGAATTTCGGACGAGGAACCGTCCGAGCCCGAAAGCGAAGCCAGTGGAAGTATGTTCGACCCCACCGAAGAGGCATTAATCCCATTGGATGATGAACAGATTTACCAGAACAGCCCAGCAGAGCCAGGGGAACCAGCTGATCCAGTCATTGACCCAGTGTCGTACGAGGAACGGATAGATCCCGGAGTGGGAGGAGAAGAAGATAGTGACCAGCGGCGTGAGGAGCAGTTGCAGAACGAAATCTCAGATGAATGGGAGCCACTGATCCACTCCGATGACAGCGAGGGAGAAAACCCCCTGCCATCGAACGAAGATAATCCACAACACCAATTCTCAGAAGAAGAAGGCAATGAAAATGTGGAATACTCCAAAACACATTTGACAGCTGTAACGGAAAATTTTGCATTTATCCTCCCAGCAAACGGAGAGCTGGACAATGCCTGTCTAAGAATGGTGGTGGAAAAAGACTGGGTAAAACAGGAAGAACTAACTGCCGAAATACGTCAAATGGGAGAGGTCATCCGACTAGAAAAAGCTGGAAAAATCGGATTTGGATTAGTCATCAAGGAAAACGCAGAAGCTGCAGTTCTAGGAGAAAATACGAAACTAGTCATCGAAGCCTTCATTGATCAACTGAACATCGAAAATCTACAAACAGTTAGAATGGCCCACGATTCTGACTCCCTAACGGAAAGATCAAGAAAAATCATCCGAACATTACTGAAGGAAAAATTGAGGGGCACTGACACTCGAATAGTGTTATGTGCTGGACTTCTTGACGTACCAACAGCCGAGGATCGACTTACAATCGTAGAAGAAAAGCATACGTCAGGAGTAGGGGGACACAAGGGCATCACGAAAACATTGCACGCGGTAGCAATGCAACACTATTGGAAAAATATGGCCCAAACAGTCAGAGACTACGTGAACCTCTGCCTGATTTGTCAGAGAAAGAAATTAGTGCGTGAGAAAATCCGACATCCCATGATAATCACCGATACACTAATGGATGCCTTCGAAAAAGTCTCAATGGATATCTACGAGCCCTCAGGAAGAAGCAACAAGGGGTATCTATACCTGCTAACCATGCAAAACTGTTTGACAAAATATGCCCTTGCTGTACCGCTGAGACGTGAGAGGGCAGAAGACGTGGTGCGAGCCATAACGCGGAGATTAATATGCACTTTTGGTGCGCCCTAGGCACTCTTGTCAGATCGAGGCACAAATTTTACAAGCGCGATCACCGCGGAATTCTGTAAATTGTTCCGGATTCGTCAATGTTTGACAACTGCGTATCACCCTTAGTTGAACGGATCTCTCGAGTGAAGTCACCATGTCCTGACCGAATTCCTGAAAACGCAAATCGCAGTAAGCGGAGATCGGGATAAATGGATAGACATGGCGATGTTCGCGTATAACACCAGCGTACACGAAAGCACGGGTTATACGCCTCACGAGCTAGTTGTCGGGGTAAAACGGCGAATACCTTCGGCAAGATCACTCGAGGGAATAGGGGGTAAACCATACCGCGTATTCTTCCAGGAATTAACAGAGGGATTGAGAATAGTACGTGAGAAAGCTCGGATAAATTTAATCAAATCGAAGGAAAAATCCAAAAGGTATTATGATAGGAAGGTGAAAGAAACACCTTTAGGGGTAGGAAATGATGTTTGGCTTTTAAAGGAACCAAAAACCGGCAAGAGAGACGATGACTGGAAAGGACCATATCGTATCACCGAAATCCTCGAAAATAATAACGTAAAAATCCAGACGGAGAGAGGGCTGAAAATAGTACACCGCGACAAACTGAAGCAAGCCCGACTCCGGAAGGCGACATGTCCACCTGAAAATCAGGACTAATTTAATAATTACCCAGGGACCGCGAAAAGGGGAAAGAAAAAAAAACACAGCTTTCATCCCTTCTCAACCTTTATATTTTCTCTTAGTCAAAGTACAAATTTTAATGGTACACAAGAGAGAGAAATCCGTTGAGAAGGAAAACTGACACCCTTCTTTCGTGGTGACGCACGATCCGCCATCGTGGAGATCAGCGAAACGGGCCCTAGGCAGAAGAACAGGAGGNCGAAATCCTCGAAAATAATAACGTAAAAATCCAGACGGAGAGAGGGCTGAAAATAGTACACCGCGACAAACTGAAGCAAGCCCGACTCCGGAAGGCGACATGTCCGCCTGAAAATCAGGACTAATTTAATAATTGCCCAGGGACCGCGAAGAGGGGAAAGAAAAAAAAACACAGCTTTCATCCCTTCTCAACCTTTATATTTTCTCTTAGTCAAAGTACAAATTTTTATTCATGGTACACAAGAGAGAGAAATCCGTTGAGAAGGAAAACTGACACCCCNAGCTCTTGGACCCTGTCCCATGGGAAAGGCTAGAAAATGGGACCAGATACCAACAAGTCCGAAGAAAATTTTTTTTATGCAAGTCGCAACTTACTGATTCAACTACAGGCACAACGACACTCTCGCCTCCCTGACGACGCAGCCAAAAAGGAGTACCAGTTGCCTCACAAGCATAACGCTGACCATCAAGGAGATCGTCCAACCCAAGCCCGAAATGCTGATTAGAGCGCATGGCAGGCAGAGTCAAGGCTTGGGGATAATCCACAATGTCCCAAGGAGTTTTGGGATGAGGAGTAGTAAACGTCGACTGCAGCCCCGGATGGTACAAATCAGGACCATTACGGACCAGATAATTCACAAAAGGAATAACTTCCATCAGTTCCTCAAGTACCCTCACCCGGGGATCGTCTTCTGCGAGAGGCATAATAGAAATCGGAACTAACAGACTCAACTCCCGATGAGCAACTGAACAAACTACGTCAAGAGGAAACGAGGTACCGAGAAAAAAAAATACAACGTTGCTCTCCAGAGCGATAGACAGAAACTAAATACCTTACAAAAAAAAAACGTAGGGACAGGACAGAGGATGGATAGGAGAGGATAAATTTTCTTCAAATAAAAGTCTCGGTCTTTAATTAGAAATATATTTTTCTTCATATCAAATATATATAACATAAATATATAAAAAAAGAAATACATAAATATAGAAAAAAAGAAATACATAAAAATATAGAAAAAAAAAAATGTCCTCCAACTGGCAGAAGTTCCTCGGCGTTCTGAAAAAAAAAATTTTTTTCGATTAGTTCCCCTTTTCCTACTTCTTCTCTCTCTCGTCTTCAAAAAAAAAATAAGGAACGTAGTAATACGTACACGGGGGATGCTCAACCCAAAAGAGCATGAGGAAGGCACGGAGCACATCCGTCCTGAGGGCCTCCGAGGCCGGTCGAGGTCTGGGACCTGGGCCGAGTCGAGTGTCGTCCCCATCCCGACCTACGGCGGGTTTTGGAGCCCCTAGGACGCCCAGCACCCCTCCGAGCTCCACCCCAATTGGAGGTCCTAATAGGTTTGGGAATGGTCTCAAACAAGACGTCAAGGGCTCGACGCTCAATGATGAGACAGTGGAGTTCGGGACGGTCAATGTACAGATGCGGGAGATTCCCCGACCGAAGCATGGTCTGCCGTACCAGACCACATGCCTCCGTAAAAGAAATGCCCCGACCGTCGAACCACTCCTGGACCGGGGGATCAATCGCGATGTGGTCCGAACTTCCAGGTTTGAAACGGCGAGACCTCCGGGCACTCTGCCCTCCCCCACGGAACATAGGGCCCTCATAGGTCTCCAAAAATTCGGAATTTCCTGAAAGATAATGATTAAGTGGAATCCACAGAATGATTTTAATCCAAATCTAGAAATAACATTTGAATAAAATACCGTTATGAACACGAGGGGCGGTCTGAAGAGCATCCTCGCTGAGGCCAACACCGAATTCATTCTGGCCCCCTTCAGCAACGTGCTCGGAGGCTGATGGAAGGGAGGTCTCCTCGATAGACGCCATTATATATTTTTTGAAATCCTGGAAGATATAATTAATTTATTCTTCACAAAAAAAATAAACAAATAGCGAAGAGAATAAATGAAACAAATTTAATCTAAATTAAAACTTAATTATTTTATAAATTTATAACTGTTCATAAAGATATTCCCCTTAGCATCATAGAGAAAGAAGGAAGGGGAGCGGCAAGGGGGGAGAACGCAATTGGCCGTTAAGCGCCGCCCACTCTCGTTGTGTTCGCCTGGCGCGTTTTCATATCAAATTTAAATCCATTGACAGTTCAATTCTCCCTCCCGAAAAAACACGCATTTAGGGAGAATTGAAATGGAAAATATTTCACTGTATATTGGAATTGAATCAGGAAACGAGACGAGATATTTAGTCATAAAAAAAAACAAAAGAAAAACAAAATGTGTTCTGAAGAAATTTGTCGCATTCACACTTTTGATGACATACACTCGTCTTCCTCTCAAATTATAAAGTTGAGAGTTCTCGGAGAATAAACAAAAAATAATGCAAAATCATTCGTCGAGGTGATGACAAAAAAAACCACGGCGATTTAACTGTTCGAAACATTGAGAGTAATGTTTAAATTGAATAAAGAAAATCTGTAATACTTTCTTTCTTATTTTACTTTCTCGGCGATAATTCGATTATCAATAATTCCAAAAATCAATTCGAATACTTCAAATACGTAAAATAGCAAAGAATTATTAAATACTTACTGTGATTTATCCAACCTTTGCGAACAAACACCTTGCACGAAACGCAGTAACGCACTGTGTGAGAAAGTACAGCACAATGAAAGAAATAGGAAGCCCTTATCTTTATTGTGACTGCACGAGAGCTATCGGATTCGAATTCCGACGTGAGGCCGCCACCAAGGCAACAGACGTGGATTACGGCAGAGTAGTGGAGGGGGGACCGCACAACACCGCGCGAGAGCAATGTTAGACGAAGGCGATAGCAACAGGCACCGTCCCGTCTCTCTCTCCCGCGCGCCAACGAGAAGGGGTAACCAATTAAGCGCGTGGGAATACGGAACAACCGAGCGTAGGAGCCATATAATTAAATTAACGAAATCTTTTATTATTCTCTCGATAATTTTGTATTTTTTCAATCAATTCTTTTCGTATTAAGATTTGATTGCAAATAAGAAGGGGGAGAATGATGAGATAATAAAAGATAGAACCCGATTATGAACTCGGAGAAAAAAATATACATATATACAAATAGATATTTCATGGTGTTTCAGGCTCACCGGGAGCCCCGAAATCCCAGGCGTACAAATAACCCGTATAGAAGATGGGAATGGAATGCTCTCAACGAAATATGCAGATTTACGCATATACCACACAGCGTGGAAAATGGTAACTCATATAGATTTGACAGAATTCCTGAATAAAAGGCAGACCTTCATCAGCCATTGGTTCGTAATGAAGGAAGTATGCACCCAGATTGGACCAAATTGCAATTTCGAACCACAACTGACCCAAGCACTAAACAGAATTAGCGGAATGGACGATACCCATCAACACATGCGTGACCTTATGTCAGTAAAGAAAGGGCGAGAAGAACGTGCAGTCCTAGGGTTTGTGGGAAAAATTAGTAAAATACTCTTTGGGACAATGGACGAAGACGACGCCGAGTATTATGACAAATGTATTGGACAATTGCAAAATACAAGTAGAGAAACCCTGAACCTTTTGGCGAATCAAACAGACATTATTCGGTCGGAATTTGAGACAATTCACTCGGTCCTCCGGGCGATAACCGAGACGGTTTTTAGGCTGAAAAACGCGATCGGAAATCAGTTCCAAGTAATGGCAGAGAAAATGGACATAATAAAGTATAATAGTGAGATGGAAGTGGTACTGGCAGTTTTCGATACGCAGTTAAGCGAATATGAGGTAGATACCCAACTACTCATAAATGCAATATTGTTTGCGAAACGAGGCCAGTTACACCCTTCAATTATGTCACCCCAAAATATTATTAAAGCGGCGTCAGAAGTATTAAGAACCAATAGGGGTATGGAATTTCCAACGCCCTTAGAAATATCTTACATGACGGAACTACTCAAATTGACAGACTTAACCGCGTATCTCCATAAGGAAAAAAGTAATTTTTATACTAACAATACCAATAGTCGAATTGACGAGATATACGGTTTATAAACACATTGCTCNCAATACCAATAGTCGAATTGACGAGATATGCGGTTTATAAACACATTACCAATGAAAGTCGGGAATACAACCATGCCCTTAGTCGCCTTCATAACCCCTAGTCATCCCTACACGGCCATCTCGGAACGAACTAATACATATTTTAAATTAAGTAGCGACGATGTCAAGCGCTGCAAAAAAGGATCTGTGGAACTCTTATGCAGAACAACACGTCCAATATATGAAGTAAATAATAATAAAGATTGCGAGGTACAAATGATCACCAATTCCAAATTTAAAGGCTCCGAGATATGCGATGTACGGATGAAGCCAATGACTCAGACCTACTGGGCACAAATAGAAAATTCCAACTCCTGGGTATTCTCTGTCGTAACGGAAGACGAACTGAGAGTAAGTTGTTCACGGAAAGAACCGGTTCCCGTCAGTATTTCAGGAACAGGAAAGATATTGCTCTCATCGGAATGCGAAGCCCGGTCTCGACAGGTCACCCTCGTTCCATTCATAGAAATAATGACCGAGTTTGACACTAAATTCACGAATAAAGCCGCGGTAGATACTCCCAAACTAATAAACGAGACTTTGCGTAGAACCGGAGACGGAAACTTGACAGAATTAATAGACGACGCAACCTTTCCACTGACAGTACTGACAGGGCCGAACGACGAAGAGAATATGAGACGAGACAGTTTAGGGCTACAGACGATCATTGATAAAGCCAAGGCCTTGAGTAAACAAAAACAGACTAGTAGGCGGTTACAGAGATTAGAAAATGGACTAGGATTGGCGGGAATTTCCTTTGGAATTTTCGGTATAATAGCAGAAATAATCTGGAAATTTTCCATATGGTCAAGGGTCGCTGTGTTGTGTCGGGTGCTTGGGGTCTGTTCAGGTACTAGAAGGACCCACCAAAGATCAGCCAGAACACCATCANATAAAGCCAAGGCCTTAAGTAAACAAAAACAGACTAGTAGGCGGTTACAGAGATTAGAAAATGGACTAGGATTGGCGGGAATTTCATTTGGAATTTTCGGTATAATAGCAGGAATAATAATCTGGAAATTTTCCATATGGTCAAGGGTCGCTGTGTTGTGTCGGGTGCTTGGGGTCTGTGCAGGTACTAGAAGGACCCACCAAAGATCAGCCAGAACACCATCACTCGAGAGAGCGGTGCAAAGGCACTCAAATCATCAGGCAACTCAGGAAGTATACATCCCGATGAGGACAATAGTGAGAGAGACGAAATTTGTCGCATTCACACTTTTGATGACATACACTCGTCTTCCTCTCAAATTATAAAGTTGAGAGTTCTCGGAGAATAAACAAAAAATAATGCAAAATCATTCGTCGAGGTGATGACAAAAAAAAACCACGGCGATTTAACTGTTCGAAACATTGAGAGTAATGTTTAAATTGAATAAAGAAAATCTGTAATACTTTCTTTCTTATTTTACTTTCTCGGCGATAATTCGATTATCAATAATTCCAAAAATCAATTCGAATACTTCAAATACGTAAAATAGCGAAGAATTATTAAATACTTACTGTGATTTATCCAACCTTTCCTTTTCGAGGCCCGCTCCCACGGCCACTATTACCGAAATTGTGGAACCAGAAAGACCCTCGGGAATGCTGAATCGCGCCTACTCGGTCGACACATTGGCCTCCGTAGGGGACGTGGGACCTCTAATTCCTCAGAACCAACTGGTCCCTGTCCAGAACTACCATCATAGGCCCATGCCCGGGGCTCATTTGGGTCGAACCACGCCTGAAGGATGGCACATGGTAGAGCCACACTGGCGTGGCCAAACCATGGTTCCCCAATACTCAGCAAGGAGAGACTTGGGCGGGTGGTAACTTAACGCTCAAAAAAAAACCAGAAGACCACGGCCAGAACCAACGACAGGTTTATTTTTTTTTTGAAAATCATGTATTAAATCGTCCCAATAACCATGTAACCAATTATGTAAGGGTTCGGTCGATAGGTATAGGATTAAGAATCAAATTTATGGAACTATTTAAATCCAGGCAACTTAATTGACTATGCGAATATTATTGCTCATAAAGCAGGGATTTTAGCCCTTATGGTCGGGAATTGATAGCCCTTCCGGCATAAGACAGGCCCATTTGGCGTAGATTTGAAATAAATCTTGAGAATTTTGTTACTATTGTAGCCAAAAGGATAACAATAGTTTTGTTAGGGGAGTGTGACGTATTGAGATTGATCAATACGTCGATTTAATAAATAATTATAGTTAAAGTGGTGGATGATGGGAACGGGAAACGAGGTTTCTCATTCCCTTCATCCAAGCATTACTCAGCAGTCCCACGGTGTCCTATGGACACCAGCGTAAGCGGTTCCACGGTTTTCTACAGGTCCAGTTCAGGGTGCTGAACTGTTTGACTGTGTAGGTTTCTGTCAAATGAAGGCACGGAACCGTGTTAGTGAAGAAGACCGTGGGATTGCTTAAGTAAGCATTTTGGGGCTTTGACGAGTTTTCTGGACTCACCAGAGAACAGAGTACGATCAGGAGCAGAGTCGAGCGGACCTCTAGCTCAGGCCTTCAGCCATACGATCATCAAGTCGAGTCAAAGTCCCGAATTTGAATCGTAGAGTAATCACGCGTATACCGGCCCAAACCGTAACATCCAGTGTGTATTTAATATAGACAATAGAGCTACAGTTGATATATACATATATAACAGAGTTTTATTTCGGCAACCCTCAACACATCTCTCCGATTGAGCGAACCACCCGTGAGCTCACCCACACTAGCCGAATCGGAGTGAACTATGAGTTTATTAAAGGACAACTAAACTCATAACGTCACAATACTTTTTCCGTTTTTTAGAGAATGTCCCTCCTCATCCAGTATCCATGGGTTCAACTCGTCCGCATTGACATTTTGCAAAAAATCTCGTAGTTGAAGGGAGATAGTCGATTTTGATAGGGACTTTTTTTTGTCAAGCAGTGTGGGATCTACGGAGGAACTCTTCACTCAAATTTTTATATCTCTCTTAGACTTTGAGATACCCATCAAAAACTGATACCGTATTGAAATTGTCCAGAATTCGATTTATGTCGTTAATGAGTGCGATTTATGTCCTCTAATTCTCGTCCCTCACAATATTTTTCATTTAAAGTTCTTATTCACTATCAAATTTAGATATTTTTGCATCCCAAAAAGATTTGGATGTTATTCTTTGGGGTGTTTGTTCAGTTTGTCGAGTAGAGAAAATTATGAATCTAACGAGAGTCCAAGATAGGCTGTTGAAATTGAGTTTCAGATCAAATCTATTTGTCATTTTCATTTCAATAAGTCTATATTCATATTTGAAAGGAATCCCAGTGTCGTACTTGAATGGGTTTAGACAATTCCAGCTGGGAGATTAAAACAAAGTTCGATAAAAGAATAACTGAACAGAGGAAGTCAACTGTGTTCATTATATTTATAAAAGGAATAAGTTCCTCAATAAGTTCATATTCATATTTAGGATAATTCCCAGTATTGTGCTTGAATACTCAACTGCATATGATGTAGCTAAAGCGGCCCTCTAGTCATAAAAATATGTTGTGAAAATTTACAGAGATTTCGATTAGCATTGATTTGATGATATTTTCATTGTGATCTCAAGATATTGTGTGATATCTGACTGATTTGTGTTATTTCTGATATTTAAGGCAAAGAAGCTCTTAAACTGCATAAAATGTAGGCAAAGCGGCCATATAGTTATAGCATAAGATATTTCATTAAAAATAATACAAATTTCTGTTATTGTTTAAACGATAAGTTTTACAAGGTGAATTCAATATCCATAATAAGTGAGACACTATATGATATCTGTCTGATTTTTGTTATTATTCCTATGATGTTTATCTGATCTAGACATTCACCTGATTGTAGGACTAAAAAAGTACGATTTAGGAACTAGCCTAATACGAGAAATGTACTTAATAATTCCTTTATTGTAAGAAGAGTTTTAAATATATTGAAAAAAAAATCAAAAATTGGTGGCAAATGATGTTTTCATTTTCGGAATATTATCGATTCTTCCGAATGTACGACGAAAGTTGATTTTGATTTGGTGCTACTGCACTTCCGGCGGCGGAGAATCGTGTGGCTACTGTATTCGATAACGTCCAGTTCATAACCTCAAAACTCTCGCAGTTACAGCTGAATGTTACATTTCTTCAATTCAACGCGAAAAAAAAACAATTCATAAGGATTTCAAGCCAATAATTTACTATTGAACAAGACTCAAAGTGTAGTGCATCGTTATCAACCAATGAAAGTAGAATTGCGTGAATCGTCACTTATGATTAGAAGTGCGTGAACACGAATAAAGACTTCAGATTCCATTCGCCTATTCTATCGTTATACAATTACAATTACAAGCATCGAATTATCAACATAAAACGTGAATTACAGGTACGTCTGAATGTTATTGATATAATTGCTGTGACTAGTCTATTACATACAGAATATGAATTTTCGTATTATGACGTTGGGAAAAGTTTTCATTCTCTAAAAAAATGTTGGAGACAGAATTCGACAGTTTAACATCAGATTGAGGGAGTAATCACTCCAAAATCGAGGGTACACTAGATTTCAACATTCAGAAGATTTCTTGAAAATGTTGTATGAAAGAATGTTGAATCCTTGCAAGTGGTCAGTGAGTTCAAGGTGCTCATAGCTCATCGATGTTTTGGTAAATATCTCGTAGTCGAAGGTGAATATCAAAATTTTAACAATGAGCAGACTCTTTGTAAAACAAAGTGAGACCCACAAAAAAATCTTCATGACAATTTTGATATCTTTCTTAGATTTCAAAATATCCGTCAAAACCTCATGCCATACTGAAATTGACTAAACACTATTGATCACTTTGCTACGGATTCGAAAAAATGGTGAATAAATTTGTTCTAGATTCTTTGCATTTCACTTTACTCGTGAATCGACTGGACAACAATTGGTAATGAAAAACCATTTTGCTAACGAATAGATCTCTTTTGTGGTGTTAGTTGGCATGAAAATCTACGGATTCTATTTATGAATTGAGTCGGAGGCAAACAAATTAATATTCTCTATTCTCGCGTTTAAACGTAAATTTGGAGATTACAATTCTTTCATTCAAAGGAAGCAAAACATCAGTGTAGTCTATTTTCTACCATCCGGGTGGCAATTCCAAACGATTTTTTTAATGATAAAGCGACATAGAACTGAGTTGATGGATTTGAGTGTCTGTAGACGAAAATAACATTTTTCGTTGTTCTTTCAGACGACAGCCGTTGTGTACAACCAGCACCACCAGTGTGTCTCATCACATATCATTTTTCGGTACTGCTCGAGATGGATAATTTATTTTTCTGAGAATTCCCATCTAATCTTACTGTAAGTATACATCAGAAATGAAAAAATTCACCGATCGATAAATAATCAATGCTATTTCTTTTTCAGAGGATTCTCGATGAACAAGATATTGTCTCAACCAATTTCAAAAGAACAGAGATACAAAAATATCATCGTTATCATAGATAATTGTACATAAAGATGAAAAAAGATAATAACAAAGATAATAATAAAGGAAATAACATATTACAAATATTCAACCGATCTTTCTAGATATTATTCATCATAGATCCAATTCAACATAGACATATCATCTGTTATACATATAATTTTTCAGATAAGAAATGACCCATTCAGATACTCTCCATCGTAAATTCGACTGAATATAGATATTAGATCGACTATTTGTATAAAGAAGTATGATTCAATTAATCAGTTTGTAATCCAATTTACCTCGCTGATTGGTCAATAAAGCCTGTGAAGTCAATTACCAAGGAAGTAGGCGGTTTTATCAATCGCCCAGTCATATTCGAAACATGGTTGTCATTGCTCTATACTCTCATTGTGAAATCATTTTTTTTTAAGTGATATGATTCAATAATATGTATAGCAACAACGAATTTTTAATCATTGACTTGAAAAAAATCGAAATAATTGCTCATCATACATATACAAAAAGAATATTGTCCACTTCTGGCGAAAGAGCTTTCGGACATTAAAAGCCATTAAAAGTAAGAGACATGAAAGTGAAGTGGCAATCAAGAAACAAAATAAATAAAGAAAGGAAAAAAAAGAGGCATAACAATAAGAACATCTCCATTCAGGAGATACATACCAAAGAAAATGAAGAATGGAAAAATGCGAAAAGAACACAAGCCAAAATAAAAACGATGCGAAATCTGCAATCGCATTCAGTCTACAGGGTTGCAGAAAATGGAAAAACACGAAGGAGAATTCGCCAATTGAGAATGATCCCTGAATTCAAGGAGAAAAAAAATGAGATGAATAAGAACAGATTGCATACCAAAAGGTTGAATCGTGAATTCAAAAAACAAGAAAATGAAAAGAAAAGACAGTATATGAAGCGCAAGCTGAATCATACTGAGTTTAAAGAGAAGGAGAATAAGAGAATAAGGCAATACATGCAACGTAAGAGAGGCAAACCAGAATTCAAACATGACCAACACAAACAAAATCGTCTAAGAATGAAGATGCCACGAAAACGTAAACATTATGTTGTGAATGAACGCGAAAAAAATCGTTTAAGAATGAAAATCCTGCGAAAACGCGAACAATATTTCATGAATGAACGCAAGAGGAATATCGTAAGGAATCGGGTACTAAGGAAGAGAACACAATACGTCGAGAATGAAATCCTTAAGAATATGGAACGGAATCGCCTTCTTCGGAAAAAGAGAGAGTATAGATCCCGAGAACTTGCAGAGAATGTTGCCAGAAACAAAATAATGAGAAATAACCTGAAATACATAAAACACGAAATTTCACGTAATATCAAACGAATGAGGGTTCTCCGACAGAGAATAGAATATAAAAAGCGGGAGAGAATTATTCAAGTCCAAAGAATTCGAAATAAGAGACAGAACGCGGAATTTCGATGTCGTGAATCACAAAAAGATGCCAAAGCGCGTGCACAAAAAAAGAAAGATTGATTTGCTGAGGTTCCGAGATAATCTTTATAATAATTGATCCAAAAGAAAAGATATCGATCCAAAAGCAAATCTGCAACTGAAATTTATACAATTTCGTGCCGAAACAACCTCCTTCGTGTGCTGTTGTTGTGAAGGTCTCTTTTTTAAATGTTCTGTTGTGAGATTGAACAAACAAAAAATTATTAGTAAATGTGGTGATGCATTTTTGGCACAAATAAATAATTTCCAGTCAGATTTCATATGCAATACATCTAAGAATGCGGCTTATCATGGTCAGGTATATAGGTTATCAACCAGTAATGGTCTCTAATTCACGCAAAGTCCGAAAGCTATCAAAGAATTATCTGATCTTGAAGAAAGAATGGTGGCATCAGTATTGAATTCCATGCAAATCCGAGCATTAAAACCGTATGTATTGAATCCACAATTAGGTTTAAAAGGTAGCGTAGTAAATATTCAAGTCGATGTAGTAAATTATATGCTGTAGGGTTTACCACGTAGATTTGATGAAATGCAGGCAATACAAATTAAGTTGAAGAGACACATCGATCACAGAAGTGATGATATGTTCGAATCCATCAGGCCAGGAGTGATTTATGAAGCATTGCGATATTTAATTACCACGCCATTGTATGAAAAGTATGAAATCAAAATAAAGGAAGAGTATTTTAAGAACCATGAAAACGATGACGGTTCAATAAATGTTATTATTGACAATGAAGATGTAACCAATAATCACAACAACAATGATATAACAGATGAAGAAATGAATACAACAATTCGGCACAATAAGATGGATGATAATGGTAACGATGAAAAGATGGGAACGAATCAATTAATTGATTTCGAACAGATAAACAATGATGAGGTTTTTCTCGTTGACCATAATGCTGCGGTAGTCGAAAAATATGCACCGATTGTTAATATACTTGTCCCCGGGCAAGATAAACATCAAATGGCATGGCATAACATGGAAGATTTGGACGAACTATGTTTTCCGAGAATATTTGTAGGGCACTCGTTCAATCTCCCAAAAGGCATATGTTATTCAGATCGTATGAAATCAGAAGCAAGACGCTATGATCGGCGATCGTGTATTCCCTCGAGAATTCTGTTTATGGCCAAAAAACATTTAGAAATGACGGTTTCATCAAGTATAAATATCTGTTTAAGACGAACTAAGAGAATCACTGAGAGAAAGATAAATGCTGAAGATGCTTTGAATGATGATTTCAAGTCGAATTTGGTTGAAATTGTAACGTGACATTTTCGTATGGGGGTTAAAAATGCCTATTACCTTCGCCCTTCTTCCTCTTCATCTAGTTAAACTCAAAAATACAAAAATCTATGGGCGCCAGGTAATTTTTAGCAGGAATTACCAAACCGCATGATTCTACAAAACCAATTCTAATTGACTCCAAAACCTCCAAAATTTACACAAAAAGGGAGAAAACTAGATTTCTGGGGAAAGGTAACGGTCCTGGGTTCGCTCAGTGTGCTAGGTTGTGGAGAGAGGGGTGGATTTCAGGTGGAGACGGGTATTGGGTGGCCAAAACTACAAAAAAAAAGGAAAAGAAATCACCATCGTTCTTACGTGTTTCACTATTGAAATATGAGAATCACCAATTTTTCAAAAANAAAAAAAAGGAAAAGAAATCAACATCGTTCTTACGTGTTTCACTATTGAAATATGAGAATCACCAATTTTTCAAAAAAAAAGACATTTCAATTCTCTCAAAAAAAATATTTAAAAAAAGGAAAAAAAATCTACAATTAATAACTAACAATACTGATAATAATAATAATTATAATATTAATTCCGCACTCTGATAGGAATTAGTCTAATCTGATAAAAATATTCGAAGAAATTAATATCACCGATAAATACCTCAAATAGGCCGAAATAAACATTTGGGGAGAGTAGAAAT
>NW_021680618.1:10915-22430 GCF_001412515.2 Diachasma alloeum | reverse complement strand
CTAAACGCTAAAAGGCTCGCGTGAAGCGAGAATAGCCACGTGTAAACGTGGATGAGTATCTGAGGGGGAGTCGAGAGTCGGAGGGAATTCCCCCTCGAGAAACACGGCGTACACGCTAGCGAGAATGGGCTGGAAATCCACAAAAACCAAAAATGGAATATCCGGAAATTGGCAGAGCGAATTTTCGGAAACCCTGAGATAAATTACTCAGGGAAGCCCCCCGAACACAATGACCCACAAACTTTAATTTTAATTAACTATCTACGCGAACCAACTCAATTCAAATACGAGTGGAATTTCTTACGCGCAAAAGCCCACGTATAACGGGAATGGACGCGCTCTGGCAATTAAACGGGAGTAATTATCCCCTTGAATAACCCACCAAAAATCACGAAAACCACCCAATCATGAGTGAAAAAAAGGGGGGATCGGCACCTCATAATTTGGATTAAGCGTCGCAATCACCGTTTTACCGGAATAAAATGCGAGGTGCGGGGCTGAAGACCCCGTAGTCGAATAACTAAAAGCCGAAATGAATTCGGAAAATTACATAAACCGAACTAAAAACTCACTTTGGGTTTCTTACCCCTCTTTGGGGTATTCTTCGCCATCGTGTAGATACACTTATCCAAATATAGGCACTCTAATTCCTAAGATAGGCACTGTACTGGCACTAGTTCTAGTGAGGTCAAGGGCCAACGCCGAACTGCCGAACTCACGAGCGTCTCGAGACACCTCAGAGCGCGGAATTCACCGCTCAATCACCCGAATTTTGATTGGTGTGGACACGCCCCTCGAAGGTGCGAATCTAATGATAATTAATCGCGACTCTCACGACCTGACGCGATTATTCAAATCTCACCTACCTCTTCTCTAATCACCTAACACAAAACTAGTTCCTTTTTATTAATTATTACGCGAGACTAGGCCGAACTGTTTGTCGTTCAGATAATTACGAAGGGTCTTTGGCGCTTCTCACGGATCGGATCTCCGGGATTTTCGGGGTTAAAAGACAAGTTACCGGCACTTGTTATGACTCCAATACTAATCCTTGCTCAACTCGTTTCTCTCATTAAAAACCCAAAGGCAACCTGGCGATTCGTTGGAGACGATGGTTGCACTCGCTCCGAACGTTCTTCCACCCAAAACAAAAACGTAACCAATTAACCCCTGAAAATCCAACGAAATTGGAGCGCCGGCATTTCAGCCGGACTTATTCGATTACCCGCAAGATTAACAATAGGGTGAACCCCATGAAAAAAACCGGATGACTCTATAATGTTGGCCCTTCTTCACGATAATTTTTCTGGGCCCTCAAAGACGCGTAATTACTAATCCTTACTAATAAACGGAACCGATAACTTTAACCGAAAATAAGCCACTCGGAAGTAGATAAGGGGCTCTCACTCTCTCGCTCTTGGATTCTTACTCACGGATTTTAATTCAACGTTGTAGGAGTCTCGCTGTTTACAGATCGTTTTTAGTGTTCCTAACGAACATCCCCACATGTTCGTTACAAATTCGACGATCCGTCAATCGAAAATATATCCGAGAATATTATTCATTTCGACTTTTAGTTATTCGACTACGGGGTCTTCAGCCCCGCACCTCGCATTTTATTCCGGTAAAACGGTGATTGTGATTCGACAATTTCCGTCAATTCACGTCCCACGTGACGGGAACCACCACTACACCTCCATGTAGCATATCATCAAACTTACAAATCACATCCCATCAATTTCCGTCAATTCACGTCCCACGTGACGGGAACCACCACTACACCTCCATGTAGCATATCATCAAACTTACAAATCACATCCCATCAATTTCCGTCAATTCACGTCCCACGTGACGGGAACCACCACTACACCTCCATGTAGCATATCATCAAACTTACAAATCACATCCCATCAATTTCCGTCAATTCACGTCCCACGTGACGGGAACCACCACTACACCTCCATGTAGCATATCATCAAACTTACTAATCACATCCCATCAATTTCCGTCAATTCACGTCCCACGTGACGGGAACCACCACTACACCTCCATGTAGCATATCATCAAACTTACTAATCACATCCCATCAATTTCCGTCAATTCACGTCCCACGTGACGGGAACCACCACTACACCTCCATGTAGCATATCATCAAACTTACTAATCACATCCCATCAATTTCCGTCAATTCACGTCCCACGTGACGGGAACCACCACTACACCTCCATGTAGCATATCATCAAACTTACTAATCACATCCCATCAATTTCCGTCAATTCACGTCCCACGTGACGGGAACCACCACTACACCTCCATGTAGCATATCATCAAACTTACTAATCACATCCCATCAATTTCCGTCAATTCACGTCCCACGTGACGGGAACCACCACTACACCTCCATGTAGCATATCATCAAACTTACTAATCACATCCCATCAATTTCCGTCAATTCACGTCCCACGTGACGGGAACCACCACTACACCTCCATGTAGCATATCATCAAACTTACTAATCACATCCCATCAATTTCCGTCAATTCACGTCCCACGTGACGGGAACCACCACTACACCTCCATGTAGCATATCATCAAACTTACTAATCACATCCCATCAATTTCCGTCAATTCACGTCCCACGTGACGGGAACCACCACTACACCTCCATGTAGCATATCATCAAACTTACTAATCACATCCCATCAATTTCCGTCAATTCACGTCCCACGTGACGGGAACCACCACTACACCTCCATGTAGCATATCATCAAACTTACTAATCACATCCCATCAATTTCCGTCAATTCACGTCCCACGTGACGGGAACCACCACTACACCTCCATGTAGCATATCATCAAACTTACTAATCACATCCCATCAATTTCCGTCAATTCACGTCCCACGTGACGGGAACCACCACTACACCTCCATGTAGCATATCATCAAACTTACTAATCACATCCCATCAATTTCCGTCAATTCACGTCCCACGTGACGGGAACCACCACTACACCTCCATGTAGCATATCATCAAACTTACTAATCACATCCCATCAATTTCCGTCAATTCACGTCCCACGTGACGGGAACCACCACTACACCTCCATGTAGCATATCATCAAACTTACTAATCACATCCCATCAATTTCCGTCAATTCACGTCCCACGTGACGGGAACCACCACTACACCTCCATGTAGCATATCATCAAACTTACTAATCACATCCCATCAATTTCCGTCAATTCACGTCCCACGTGACGGGAACCACCACTACACCTCCATGTAGCATATCATCAAACTTACTAATCACATCCCATCAATTTCCGTCAATTCACGTCCCACGTGACGGGAACCACCACTACACCTCCATGTAGCATATCATCAAACTTACTAATCACATCCCATCAATTTCCGTCAATTCACGTCCCACGTGACGGGAACCACCACTACACCTCCATGTAGCATATCATCAAACTTACTAATCACATCCCATCAATTTCCGTCAATTCACGTCCCACGTGACGGGAACCACCACTACACCTCCATGTAGCATATCATCAAACTTACTAATCACATCCCATCAATTTCCGTCAATTCACGTCCCACGTGACGGGAACCACCACTACACCTCCATGTAGCATATCATCAAACTTACTAATCACATCCCATCAATTTCCGTCAATTCACGTCCCACGTGACGGGAACCACCACTACACCTCCATGTAGCATATCATCAAACTTACTAATCACATCCCATCAATTTCCGTCAATTCACGTCCCACGTGACGGGAACCACCACTACACCTCCATGTAGCATATCATCAAACTTACTAATCACATCCCATCAATTTCCGTCAATTCACGTCCCACGTGACGGGAACCACCACTACACCTCCATGTAGCATATCATCAAACTTACTAATCACATCCCATCAATTTCCGTCAATTCACGTCCCACGTGACGGGAACCACCACTACACCTCCATGTAGCATATCATCAAACTTACTAATCACATCCCATCAATTTCCGTCAATTCACGTCCCACGTGACGGGAACCACCACTACACCTCCATGTAGCATATCATCAAACTTACTAATCACATCCCATCAATTTCCGTCAATTCACGTCCCACGTGACGGGAACCACCACTACACCTCCATGTAGCATATCATCAAACTTACTAATCACATCCCATCAATTTCCGTCAATTCACGTCCCACGTGACGGGAACCACCACTACACCTCCATGTAGCATATCATCAAACTTACTAATCACATCCCATCAATTTCCGTCAATTCACGTCCCACGTGACGGGAACCACCACTACACCTCCATGTAGCATATCATCAAACTTACTAATCACATCCCATCAATTTCCGTCAATTCACGTCCCACGTGACGGGAACCACCACTACACCTCCATGTAGCATATCATCAAACTTACTAATCACATCCCATCAATTTCCGTCAATTCACGTCCCACGTGACGGGAACCACCACTACACCTCCATGTAGCATATCATCAAACTTACTAATCACATCCCATCAATTTCCGTCAATTCACGTCCCACGTGACGGGAACCACCACTACACCTCCATGTAGCATATCATCAAACTTACTAATCACATCCCATCAATTTCCGTCAATTCACGTCCCACGTGACGGGAACCACCACTACACCTCCATGTAGCATATCATCAAACTTACTAATCACATCCCATCAATTTCCGTCAATTCACGTCCCACGTGACGGGAACCACCACTACACCTCCATGTAGCATATCATCAAACTTACTAATCACATCCCATCAATTTCCGTCAAGTTTTTTTTTCACTTTTTGGAATAGTTTATTGCCCCATATCCACTATACCTCCTTTTCACCCTTTTATGCCTCAAATTATTTTTCAAAAATACTATTCAAAGTCAATTATTGATATGTTTTGATTTTTTTTCTTTATTGAACAAAAACCCGAACGAGAATTTGATTTTTTTAATGCAGTTTATTTTTGTTTGTTACCCAGCTATCCATCCGCCAACATAGAAAGGCTTCATTATCGCCCCCTTGCATCCAAAATCATTTTCAAAATCCTAAAAGGAAATTGCAAAATGGAATTTTTTTTTTTTCGTTATTTTGTAGGTTTTTTTCATGTCGTTGATTAGATCTGTTCTAACTCCATCAAACTATGGAGAAAAAAACGCTTCTTCAGCGCCCCCTCGCACCCAAAATCATTTCCAAAATCCTAAAAAAAAATGCAAAATAAAATTTTTTTTTCA
This sequence comes from Diachasma alloeum, assembly GCF_001412515.2. Taxonomy (NCBI): domain Eukaryota; kingdom Metazoa; phylum Arthropoda; class Insecta; order Hymenoptera; family Braconidae; genus Diachasma; species Diachasma alloeum. The sequence continues at coordinate 17,149 of NW_021680618.1, read as the reverse complement.
TCGTTTTTCGGGATTTTTTTCATGCAGTTGTTTAGATCTGCTATCAGCTCATCAATGTATCGACATGAAAACGGTTTTTCACCGCCCCCGCGCACACCAATTATTATTTAACCCCTAGTTAAATAATAATTTCGTGGGACTTGCAAGAATTGCGGGGGTGGAGGGTGGCAGAAAAAACTTTAGGGGTTCTAAATTTTAGCTAGGGGTGGTTTTGGGGGTGTAGAAATAAAAATGACTGAAATCAATTGAATAATAATTTCATGGGAATTTCGGAAATTACGGGATGCAGAGAGAGGCGAGGAAACAACTTTGAGAGTTATAGTTTTTGCCTAAGGGTAGTTTTGGGGGTGGAGAAGTCAAATTGAATAATGTTATTGTGGGGAATCGACTCATTAATTAATAATCAATTAATTGGGAAATAATTTCATGGGACTTTCGGAAATTACGGGGGTGGGGGATTGAGGAATAAACATTGGGGGTTCAAATTTTTTTCGTGCGCTAATTTACGGGGTGGAGCAGAAAAATTGACTAGTGTTTTCGTGGGGAAGCGACTCATTAATCAATAATTAATTAGTTGAATAATACTTTCGTGGGACTTGCGATAATTAAGGGGGTGAGCGGGTGCGGAAATAACATTGAGCGTTCTCATTTTTTCCTAGGGGTAGTTTTGAGGGTGGGAAAGACAAATTGACCACTGTTTTTGTGGGGAATCGACTTATTAGTCAATAATTAATTCCTCAAGTAATAATTTCTTGGTACTTTCGTAAATTATGGTGGTGGGGGGTTGCGGAAAAAAACTTTTGGGTTTATAATTTTTCCTAGGGGTAGTTTTCGGGATAGAGATGTCAAATTGACCAGTGTTTTCGTGGGAAATCGACTGGTTAATCAATAATTAAGTCATTAAATAGAAATTTCGTGGGAGTTGGGAACATTGCGGGGGTGGAGAGTGGCGGAAAAAACTTTGGGAGTTCTAATTTTTTCCGAGGAGTAGTTTTATGGGTCGAGAACTCAATTTGAACAATGTATTCGTGAGAGATTGATCCATTAATTAATAATTAATTAATGGTGTGATGATTTCGTGGGACTTGCGATAATTGCGGGGCTGGAGGGTTGCCGAAAAAACTTTTTGGATTTTCATTTTTTGCTAGGGGTAGCTTTGAGGGTGGAGAACGCAAATTGGACAATGTTTTTATGGGGAATCAATTAATTAATTAACAGGAGGAATGAATTTTCAAATCGCGGAATAACCCCGAACGGTTTTCCGGCGTCGAGTGAGTCCGGAGGGCCTCCCGGTTGGACAATTCATTTCTCCCCCCCCCCCTTTAATTGAGATGAAGACAAGAAACCAACGCCTATCTACGGAGAATTATTTAAAACAAGCAGGCGACCGACCCTATTCGACAGAAGACTTGTGACACCACACTGTTATGTCAAAAGTCTTCATTTTTCTGCTACCAATTACATTGGTTATAAGCTTCCGAAGGGAAGAAGTGCATCGTCTATTTTTTATTTTTATTATTTCAACCGTAGTATATAAAATCATTTCGTCCTCTTAAAAATTTCATATGTAAAATTATGTGGTTTTACTCCGATTCAATTATTTCTCTCGATTTCATTCGTATTTTCCAAAACAGACTGATCTGTGCTGATGAATACACGTCCCATTCGAATTCAAAAAAATCATTCTCATTCCAGATGGTATTCCATAGTGCAACTTTTCTTCTTTCATATGGAATAGGAGGTCATCGAGACAAGTATTTAAAAAAAAAAAAAATTTAATCCCTCGAGAAGTAAAGGAGTTATTGGCCAAAATGGGTTTCCACAAAAAATTGAATATCTCGCGAACCGCTCGGTCGATTTTGCCCATTCAAAATACCATTCGTCTATGTCATGAAAGCTACGAACATACCAAATTTCAAGTCAACAACAACCTTTTTTATCGAGTTATCGCGCGCACAACGTTTTTCGCAAAAAAATAGATTAACGGCAATATCTCTAGACTCAACAGCGATTGTTCGATATATTATGGGTGCTTCAGATGGAGGTCATTGGGACGAGTATTTCAAAAAAAAAAAAATTTAATCCCTCGAATAGTTAAGGAGATATTTGCCAAAATGGATTTCTACGAAAAATTGAATATCTCGCGAACCGCTCGGTCGATTTTGCCCATTCAAAATACCATCCATCTATGTCATAAAAGCTACAAGCATACCAAATTTCAAATCGATATTAACATTTTTTATCGAGTTATCGCGCGCACAACGTTTTTCACAAAAAAACCGATTAACGGCAATATTCCTAGACTCAGCAGTGATTGGTCTATGTATTATGAATGATTCAGGTAGAGATCATCGAGACGAATATTTTGAAAAAAAAAGTTGAAATCGGTGCATTTATTGAGGAGATATAGCTGAAAAACGAAATTTAAACAATTGGCAATATCTCAGGAACTACTGGACCGATTGAGCCCAAATGGAGCCACAAAGTGGGGCTTATTCATAGCTATCATCAGTAAAAATTTCAAGTTTTTATCTGCGAATTTCACCGTATTTATGTTAAAATTTCTAAAAATAAACCCCCAAAACAGCCATTCTGCACATACATACGTACAGACGCAACCTCAAAAACATCATTTTTTCACGTTTCATGACATTCTAGATCATTTGCAATGAAAATTAGAAAATCGAAAAATCGACCAAAAATAATGCTTCCCTTCGGAAGCAAAAAGAAAAAATTTCACCGGTTTTTCGTTGCAAGGGTCAACTTGCCAACGCGGCCATCGCCCGAGGGCCGCCTTCAGCCAGGGAATGTTGAATGTGGAGTGGATTTTTCTGTTGAAAATTCCGTGGAATATTCGGTTTGAAAATTGTGTTGAATTTTCAGTTGAATATTATGTGGACAATTGTGATGAAAAAATGCTGTGGAATTTTGGCCCGGCCGGGGCTCGAACCTGGGAGCTTGAGGTTGTGAATCTCATGCTGCTACCAATTGCGCCACACAGCCGAGTTGGAGAATTATATTTTCAATAAACGAGACCGGTTTCATTCCTTAATCTCAATTAAGGGCGGAGGAATGAATTCTCAAAGCGCGAAGTCACTCCGGACAAGTTCTTCTCATTCAAAAATTCATTTCTCCCCTCCCTAATTGAGATGAAGGAATGATACTAACGCCTATCGATCGTGAATTATATTTTCAATAAATGACACCGGTTTCATTCTTTTATTTCAATTAGGGAGGGGAGAAATGAATTTTTGAATGAGAAAAACTTATGTGGAGTTACTCTGCGCTTTGAAAATTCATTCCTCCGCTCCTAATTGAGATTAAGGAAAGAAACCGGTGTCATTTATTGAAAAAAAACTTCTCGATCGATCGACGTTAGTTTCATCCCTTCATCCCAATTAGTGGGGGGAGAAATGAATTTTCCAATCGAGGAGCTCCTCCGGACTTACTTGATGCCGGAGAACCGTTCGGGGTTACTCCGCGCTTTGAAAATTCATCCCTCCGCTGCTTATTGAGATTAAAAAATAAAACCGTTGTCATTTATTGAAAATATAATTCTCGATCGATAGGCATTGGTTTCATTCCTTCATCTCAATTACAGAGGGGAGAAATGAATTTTTGAATGAGAAGAACTTGTCCGGAGTTACTCCGCGCTGTGAAAATTCATTCCTCCTGCTAATTAATGAATGGATTCCCCACAAAAACATTGTTCAATTTGCGTACTCCACCCTCGAAGCTGCCCCTAGTAAAAAAATGAAACCAAAACGTTTTTTCGGCAACCCCACAACCCCGCAATTATCGCAAGGCCCATGAAATCATCACACCATTAATTAATTATCAATTAATGAATCGATTTTTCACGAAAACATGCAAATTGAGTTCTCGACCCGTAAAACTACCCCTCGGAAAAAATTAGAACCCTCAAAGTTTTGAACCCTCCACCCCCGCAATGTTCGCAACTCTCACGAAATTCCTATTTAATGAATTAATTATTGATTAACCAGGCAATTTCCCACGAAAACACTGGTCAATTTGACATCTCCATCTCGGAAACTACCCCTACGAAAAAACTATAACCCCAAAAGTTTTATTCCGCAACCCCCTACCACCATAATTTACGAAAGTCCTACGAAATTATTACTTGACCAATTAATTATTGATTAATAAGTCAATTCGCCACAAAAACACTGGTCAATTTATCTTCCCCACCCTCAAAACTACCCCTAGGAAAAAATTAGAACCCTCAAAGTTCTTTCCGCACCCTCCCGCCCCCTTAATTATCGTAAGTCCCACGAAATTATTATTCAACTAATTAATTATTGATTAATGAGTCGATTCCCCACGAAAACACTAGTCAATTTTTCTTCTCCACCCCGGAAACTATCGTAAGAAAAAAATTTGAACCCCCAAAGTTTTTCCACCACTTCCCACCCCCATAATTAGCGAAAGTCATATGAAATTATTTCTCAATCAATTAATTATCTTTAATCAGTGGATTCCCCACAAAAACATTGGTCAATTTAACTTCTCCACCTTCAAAACTACCCCTAGGAAAAAATGATAACGCCAAAAGTTTTTGCCGCGCCTGTCCCTGCACCCCGTAATTTCTGAAAGTCTCACGAAATTATTATTAAACCAATGAATTATTGATTTATGAGCCGATTCCCCACAAAACACTGGTCAACTTGACTTCCCCGCCCTCAAAACTACTCCTAGGAAAAAATTAGAAATCCCATAGTTATTACCACAACCCCCTACCCCCCAATTTTCGCAAGTCTCACAAAATTGTTATTTAACTGATTAATTATTGATCAATGACTCGATTTACCACAAAAACATTGGTAAAAATAATAATCTTCCCAGATTATTATTTTGAACAACGATTCTATGAAAACACGCATTTTTCATTTTATCAGTTTTTTTCGGCGGAAATCAAATTTAAAAATATGCGGCAACATCCCCCCATAATGTCCGACTACGACCAACTTTACCGACCGAGTTGGTAATTCAACGCTTCCACCATCTCGCGGAATTTCTCAATTCGGGCTTTAATTGTCATATATCACACTATCAATCATTCTTTCTAATTGATAAAATTGAAAAACTAATTGGCGCAAATTGGTCCAAATAGTTTTGTTTTTAATATTTACTCATGGATTTCAGTCATTTTCGGCTTTTCGACACGAAAATGAACAGCCACGCTTCTCCGTGGTTGTACCGTGGCTCCTAAATCGCCAGGGGGGAGAGATCTTGGGTTGTGTTGAGTAAGATTCGACGAGGAGCTGTTGGAGGCTCAAGAAAGCAATTTTTTAGCTACCGTCGACAGTTGTGAGCATTCTGTTTCAGAATCATTTCCATCCCTATCACTACACAAAAGCCCAGATCGACGCGAGCCAGGAGATGCAGAACAGCGTCTTACCTACTGTCCAGAATTCTTCTTCTTCTACTTTTCCTTATGGTTAGACTCCCTCTAAAGGAGTATGTACCATGTTCTGATGGGTGACCCCCACGACCGCCACTTTGCTAGTGACATATCAATAGAAACGCCAAAATTCAAATATACTCATGGTACATACGGTGTACAAGAAACGCTGTCAAAATATCTATATGTCAACGGTGGACAGCTTTGAAAACAAGCATATTTCGTCATATTAAAGTTTCACAAAGCTCCTTTTTCATAATTAAACATTTCTATCACTATGGTTGGTACAAATTGATAATAGTCTCATAACTGTTCATATCCCATTGAATATGGGACATTCAGTTGTACGCTTCAATAATTTGTTTACTGAAATGGTGTTCTACAAATTTGTCTTCTCACAAAATTTGAAATTGTAAAAGAATAAAAAATTACACATAAGTGGATAAAACAATTTTCCTTCAGTGAGAATGTACATTAATATCAATTTTCGAATAATACGTATGTGATTCCGAGTATTCCCCCAAAAAGTGAGATTATATTTCCTTTTATTCGTGAATCGACTGCATGGTATCAAATTATATCCTGCAAACTCTCTTAGTCATGCTTCAGCCAAATGCAACTGTTCCTACCTGGATGGTTTTTTGGAAGTATGATACGTGGAAGTATTATACTCACTAAAAATAATTGCTTATAATTCTATTCATTTCCAAGATAATCAGCAGTCAATATGGAAAAAGGAGAATTTACTTTCAATTTCATCGGAATAGATACCAACTTCAAATCAGTGAGACATTGATAGTCGTGCTATCGCA
>NW_021680618.1:8670-9402 GCF_001412515.2 Diachasma alloeum | reverse complement strand
TTTCTTGGCGCAGAGTGACTCCCCATTAATTCGCCCGCTAATTAAAAAATCGCCTCGTTGCTCCTAATTAATATTAAGGAATGAAATCAGTGCTGTTCGATGGAGAATTAAATTCCTCATCCATCAACCCCCGTTTCATGCCTTAATCTCTGCAATAAAAAAATTAATATTGCGATAAAAGTCACGGCGCTATCAGAAACCCAATGTTTTCTCGACGCAGAGTGACTCCCCATTAATTCGCCCGCTAATTGAAAAATCGTCTCTTCCCTCCTAATTAACATTAAGGAATGAAACCAATGCTGTTCGATGGAGAATTAAATTCCCCATCCTTCAACCCCCGTTTCATTCCTTAATCTCTGTAATGAAAAAAGAAAAACTGCGATGAAAGTCACGGCGCTATGAAAATTCAACAGCATTGGTTTCATTCCTTCACGTTAATTAGAAGCGGGGATACGATTTTCTAATTAGCGGGCGACTTGTCGGGAGTCACTGCGCCGAGAAACCATTAAGTTTTTCATAGCGCCGCGACTTTCGTCGCAGTTTTTATTTTTTCATTACAAAGATTAAGGAATGAAACGGGGGTTGTTGGGTGGGAAATTTAATTCTCCATCGAACGGCATTGGTATCATTCCTTAATATTAATTAGGAGCAGAGATACGATTTTTTTATTAGCGGGTGAGTTGTCGGAAGTCACTGCGCTGAGAACCCATTAGGTTTTTCATAGCGCCGCGA
>NW_021680618.1:7862-8390 GCF_001412515.2 Diachasma alloeum | reverse complement strand
ATTACAGAGATTAAGGGATGAAACGGGGGTTGAAGGATGGGGAATTTAATTTTCCATCGAATAGCATTGGTATCATTCCTTAATGTTAATTAGGAGCAGATATACGATTTTTTCATTAGCGGGCGAGTTGTCGGGAGTCACTGTGCCGAGAAACCATTGAGTTTTTCATAGCGCCGCGACTTTCGTTGCAGTTTTTATTTTTTCATTACAGAGATGAAGGGATGAAACGCGGGTTGGTGGATGGAGAATTTAATTCTCTATCGAACAGCATTAGTTTCATTCCTTAATGTTAATTAGGAGCAGATATACGATTTTTTCATTAGCGGGCGAGTTGTCGGGAGTCACTGCGCCGAGAAACCATTAGGTTTTTCATAGCACCGCGACTTTCGTTGCAGTTTTTATTTTTTCATTACAGAGATGAAGGGATGAAACGCGGGTTGGTGGATGGAGAATTTAATTCTCTATCGAACAGCATTAGTTTCATTCCTTAATATTAATTAGGAGAAAAGAGACGATTTTTTAATTAGC
>NW_021680618.1:7588-7825 GCF_001412515.2 Diachasma alloeum | reverse complement strand
ATGGGGAATTTCATTCTCCATCGGACAGCATTGGTTTCATTCCTTAATGTTAATTAGGAGGGGAGAGACAATTTTTTAATTACCTGGCGAGTTGTCGGGATTCACTGCGCCGAGAAACCATTAGGTTTTTCATAGCGCCACGACTTTCGTCGCAGTTTTTATTTTTTCATTACAGAGGTTAAGGAATGAAACGGGAGTTGAAGGATGGGGAATTTAATACTCCATCGAACAGCATTG
>NW_021680618.1:0-7563 GCF_001412515.2 Diachasma alloeum | reverse complement strand
ACATTAAGGAATGAAACCAACGCTGTTCGATGGAGAATTAAATTCCCCATCCATCAACCCCCGTTTCATCCCGTAATCTCTGCAATAAAAAAATTAATATTGCGACAAAAGTCACCGCGCTATAAGAAACCCAATGTTTTCTCGGTGCAGAGTGACTCCCCATTAATTCGTCCGCTAATTAAAAAATCGTCTGTTCCCTCCTAATTAACATTAAGGAATGAAACCAATGCTGTTCGATGGAGAATTAAATTCCCCATCCTTCAACCCCCGTTTCATTCCTTAATCTCTGTAATGAAAAAAGAAAAGCTGCGATGAAAGTCACGGCGCTATGAAAATTCAACAGCATTGGTTTCATTCCTTCATGTTAATTAGGAGCGGGGATACGATTTTTTAAGTAGCGGGCGACTTGTCGGGAGTCACCGCGCCGAGAAACCATTAGATTTTTCATCGCGCCGCGACTTTCGTCGCAGTTTTTATTTTTTCATTACAGAGATTAAGGAATGAAATGAGGATTGAAGGATGGGGAATTTAATTCTCCATTGAACGGCGATGGTATCATTCCTTAATGTTAATTAGGAGCAGAGATACGATTTTTTTATTAGCGGGCGAGTTGTCGGAAGTCACTGCGCTGAGAACCCATTAGGTTTTTCATAGCGCCGCGAGTTTCGTCGCAGTTTTTATTTTTTCATTACAGAGATTAAGGGATGAAACGGGGGTTGGTGGATGGGGAATTTAATTCTCCATCGAACAGCATTGGTTTCATTCCTTAATATTAATTAGGTGAAAAAAGACGATTTTTTAATTAGCAGGCGAATTAATGGGGAAGCACTCTGCGCCGAGAAACCATTCAGTTTTTCATAGCGCCGCGACTTTCGTCGCAGTTTTTATTTTCTCATTACAGAGATTAAGGGATGAAACGAGGGTTGATGGATGGAGAATTTAATTCTCCATCGAACAGCATTGGTTTCATTCCTTAATATTAATTAGGAGAAAAGAGACGATTTTTTAATTAGGGGGTGAATTAATGGAGAAGCTCCCTGCGCCGAGAAACCGTTCAGTTTTTCATAGCGCCGCGACTTTCGTCGTAGTTTTTATTTTCTGATTACAGAGATTAAGGGATGAAACGGGGGTTGAAGGATGGGGAATTTAATTCTCCATCGAACAGCATTGGTTTCATTCCTTAATGTTAATTGGGAGCAGAGATACGATTTTTTCATTAGCGGGCGAGTTGTCGGGAGTCACTGCGCCGAGAAACCATTAGGTTTTTCATAGCGCCGCGACTTTCGTCGCAGTTTTTATTTGTTCATTACAGAGATGAAGGGATGAAACGGGGGTTGATGGATGGAGAATTTAATTCTCCATCGAACAGCATTGGTTTCATTCCTTAATGTTCATTATGAGGGGAGAGACGATTTTTTAATTAGCGGGCGAGTTGTCGGGAGTCACTGCGCCGAGAAACCATTGGGTTTCTTATAGCGCCGTGACTTTCGTCGCAATATTAATTTTTTTATTGCAGAAATTAAGGGATGAAACGGGGCTTGATGGATGGGGAATTTAATTCTCCATTGAACAGTCTTTGTTTCATCCCTTAATATTAATTAGTCGGCGAATAAATCAACTGAAAAACATAAAGTAAACATTGAGTACAAGGAGGACAAAAGTGCCCCTCCGAACCTGTCCCTGTGACAGCGGCACTGCTACTGCCGAGTTACGCCTCACGCACCCGTCTCACATTTACCGACAATTCGATCGGGACGCCGCCTTTCCCGACTGACCCCGGAATTATGCCTTCAATATCAAAATCTATTTTTCCTCCCCTAATTGAGGTGGAGAGAAGTTACGAAGGCCAATCGATTGAGAATTGAATTCTCAATGAATTGACACCAGTTCCATTTCTAAACCTCAATTAGAAAAGGAGAAATACATTTTCGAAGCACGAAGTGATTGCGGTCAAGTTCTCCCCATTAAATATAATTCTCGATTGCTTCATCTCAATTAAGGAGGGGAGAAATTAATTTTTGAATGAGAAGAACTAGTCCGAAGTTACTACGTGCTTTGAAAATTCATTTCTCCCCTCCCAATTGAGATGAAGACATGAAACTAACGCGTATCAATCGAGAATTACATTTTCAATCAATGACATCGGTTTCATTCTTTAATCTCAATTAGGAGCGGGGGAATGAATTATCAAAGCGCGGAGTAACTTCGGAGGAGTTCTTCTCATTGAAAAATTCATTTCTCTCCTCCCTAAATGAGAGGAAGCAATCGAGAATTATATTTTCAATGAATGATAGCCGCTTCATTCTTTAATCTCAATGAGGAGTGCAACAATGAATTTTTAAGGCACGGGGGAATCTCGAACGGTCTCCAGCGTCAAGTGAGCCCGGAGTGGCTCCTCCCATTGGAAAATTCATTTCTCCCCCCCGCCCCCTAATTAGGACGAAGGAATGAAACCAACGTCGATTGATCGCGAAATGCATTCTCAATAATAGACAGCGGTTTCATTCCTTAATCTCAACAAGGAGAAAAGGATTGAATTTTCTAAAACACGGAGTAACCCCGAAGAGTTCTCCGGTGTCGAGTAGGCCTTGAAGCGTTCCCCCAATTGGAACATTCATTTCTCCCCCCCTAATTGGCATGAAGACATGAAACCAACGCGTATCGATGGAGAATTATATTTTCAATAAATGACACCGGTTTCATTCCTTAATGTCAATTAGGAGCGGAGGCATGAATTTTCAAAGCGCGGAGTAACTTCGGACAAGTTCTTCTCATTCAAAAATTCATTTCTCCCCTCCCTAATTGAGATGAAGGCGAGGATTACAGTCACATTCGCCAGATAATACTTTTATCGCCTGATGACATAATATACTAATTTTCTCATATTCATTCCGTGGTGGTTCGACATGCCCATGCACGCACGCGCAAACGGTCAGGAAACCACTACAATGACTGGGAACGAGACGGAGAAATCTCTCTCGCACCAAAGGTACTCAATCACGGAGCCTGGCTTGGGATTGGAACTAAAGATTTGCGTTTAACTTCCAATCTATAGGAAATCTGTTCGAAAGATCAAGATAAAATTTGTAGGAAATGTTGTTATGAAAAGTATGGAAAAAAAAATCCATCGATGGGATTTCAAGTTACAAGTAGTGATGTGTAGTAAATTCACTCTCAATGAAAAAGAACGCTAGGGAGAAAAAAAAAGTATTTTTCAAATTATGAATATTCAGAGAAAAAATATTAATTTCAATTTTCCGATATAAAAAAAAATTTCTATCAAATATTCAAGCGGCTGTGGGAGATAAACGGTCGGAAATAGGTGTGAAGTGACCTACACTGTTTGTAGAGAATTTAAAGCTCTATGATTGTGTATACCAGGTTTTTTCCGTATTTTGCGTAGTTAAAAAATTATTTCGGAAAATCCGTTTTCAAGGGTAGTTTTTAGGTATTTTCCACCCACACAAACATTGGGAAGATTAAACCTCCCTACATAGTTCCCTACGAATGAGATACAAACTCTGTAAAAAAAAATCCCGGTGTTTAACAACACATTGATATCTTTGCCTCGTGTTTCTTGGACTACAATATATTACGATTTATTATCGCTCTAGTGCTTCCTCCACTCCTTCCACTCACGAGGCCGGAATGTAAACACTTCAATGTTTTCCTAGATGCGTCATTGTTTTGCATTTCTGCGAACTCAAAAAGGTAAAAATGGGGGGAAGAATATAAGAATAGAAATAAATTATAACCTTTTTTTATCCCTGTACAAGTATTAACAATAAAATTCTCTCTAAGTAAACTGTGTGTAAGAACAAATACTAAGATTTCTGTCACCTTAATTGTTACAATAAATAACCCGAAATGTATAAATACGAGGCAGAGAAGCAAGTTGTTATCGGAATTGTAATTAACAAAACTGGAATGTGAGGGAATACTGCGAAAACTAAATGAAATTTCGATTGTACTTTAAAAAATAATCTCACTCATTTTCAAAAAATTGTAAACGCATTTTGAAAAATTTTGAAAATCAAATGCTTTTGAAAAAGATCTGGAAAAATATTTTAAAATGTCTTCAAATGCTCTGCAAAATGAAAATTACTTAATATTTTACATGTATGAAAAAAAGCAATACAGAAAAAAAAAAATTTTTTTGGCTTCAAGTTAATTAAAAATTATGCAACCTTTTAATGATGATATTTGCTTCCGAATGGAAGCATTGTAATTGTTCAAATTTAAATTTGGATTTTTCGTGGTATATCAACCAATTATGATCCAAAAACTCTGAAAATGTAATTTTTTGACCGTGTACATATGCAAGCGAAATTGTCTTGGATTATTCACTAATGAATCGATGGAATAATTTTCTATTCCTCAAATATAGGTTTTGTTGAGCCCTATCAATCTGTGTTAATTACAATTTAGTAGCTAAAGCGAAAATGTTCATAATTGATTGAATGATAGCTTAAAAAATTTGTTTGGATGTCCTTTTGACCGAGTTCGCATATGAAGGCGATAGCCATAATCGTTATTTGGATTGATTTGAAAATTTGAAAATTTTTTTTTCAATGAGGATTCCGGGTATATCTTTGGTTATTATGCTTAAAATGAATTCAATAATAGTTTAAAATGTTTGTTTTAAAGCCATTAATTCGAAGTTGCTAGATGATTACAATAGCTACATTGACTGATTTGATTTTCATGATTGTTGAAAATTTCGAATTTTTCATGAATTTCCCGGAAAGTGAGCTTTCTGATGGTTTCTTCCAATGTGATGTTTCAAATTCATTCAAGTATGTATAAATACAATTTTTTTAATAACGTGTCAAAGGGCTGAGGGGGGAGATAGAACCGTAAGAAAAGACAATCAGTTGTACAGAAGAAAGGGATAAGAAGAATAATGACGATGATAACATTGATTCAAGTTGAAAAGCGTACAAAATAAGTTTAAAAAAAACTTATTTAATTTAATAAAATGAGATACACAATGAATTAAACGTGATAAAAGAAAATTATGTACAAAATAACCATTTGGAAGAGTATTGCTAATTTATTAGCAAAAATAACTATACTATATGTACTACAAGAGCAATTTTTAACTTGTTTAAAATAGATATTGTTCTATTGAAAAATTTTCCCAGCAGCATAACCCGCGACTTTTGAAACTCTCATAGTAGTATCCCCTTAACGCGCTATAATTCAAATCCACCGCGCCAGTGCACGGTAAAAGCACGACGATGGAACTATGCTGGTGATATCTCTACAGTCGGTAATTTACTCAGATGGTAACTGATAATTCAATATCAGTTCGGACAAAACGAAATTTTGTCTTCGTTGATTCTTGCGCGAAAACAAAATTGGTTGTCCATATAAATAATCTTTTTCCAAAAGTCACTTAAATAACTGGATTCACGTCAATAGGCTGTTTTCATTGATTTCTCCATAGGTCTAATATTGTAAGCTATTATCGTTGTTATGAAATTTTTTTTCTTCTCCATTTGCTCGCACAAAATAATTCTTGAACCGAAAGCGTGTTAGACTATAGATATGCTACATTTTTTAATATTATTGTCATCAGTTCTATCGCCGTTTATGATGCCGAACCTTTCAATATTTTCAATGATCCCTAGTTCAGATTTATATAAACTTGAGAATATGTATCCATCGATAGAAAACAGTGCAGATCATTCATTGAATACACTATTTTGCGTAAAGATGTTATGAGGTTTGGGATTTAATAAATATTCGGAATTCAATTATTGTAGAGTTATGAGTATTGTGTGAAACAATCCTAATATATGGAAATGAATTCCNAATTTCCTAGGTCATCACATTTGTGCGTTTTGATGTGCATATCAACAAGCGATATACAAGTAATAGTTAAAGATTTTATAACTAGAGTCATTACAAATAAATCACTCAGCACTGATATCTCAGATACGATATAATAGTCTCGTGTAATGATAAATGTTATAACAGTAACCAGCTGTGGAGAAGATTACAATCAAATACTTGCACCCTTTACATTTTTTATTTTTGGTTTTTTTAGATGCTAGGGAATTTTTAGTTTCGTCAAGTTTGCGGCATTTGATGATGGTAAAGTGGCGGTCGTGAGGGTCACCCGTTCTGATGACCCATTGTTTGTAGCCCAGAACTATAGATGTCACTTCCCATTTGGCGCGAACATACAAATATTACATTTTCTACTACCCCTTTAATTAATTCTATTTCAAGGTCTCATAGTTATTGCTGTCATTTGTGACCCTATTACAATTATTCCAAATTATGTTATTATATAAATAACTCCTATTTCCTCTTTTTCTTTTGCTGTTTAACTACATATCCATAATTTACATGATAATATGACTTTGAGCTATAAGGAATTTAACAAAAATCATCACAACATTTAGAGATCGTTTGAGAAAAACCTCACGCACATCTGCATCCATTTCAATACCAAGTTTTGTAATAGACGAATGAAATTTTATTCTATCCGCTAATTGAATTCTATTACAACTCCAAACAACATGATTTATATCTTCTTCACCCTCCCCACATTCGCATAAAGGACTTCCAATTATATTTTTTTCATATAAATGTTTTTTTAAAAGCGTATGGCCACTACGTATTCTATTAATCATCGTAATTTGGTGTCTACTTAAATTAGTTTCTTCAAACCAGCTCTTACTTTTAAATTCCTTTTGTTCCTCAAAATACACAGTCCCTTTTTCTCTAGCATACTCTTTGGCCCAATTATAGGCATCACTTAACATTTGTTTTTTAAATTTCTCATTAAGTTCTGTACATTGGTAATTCAATTCATCCTCCATTGGTTCTATTAAAGCATCTTTCGCGAGACCATCTACTTTCTCATTACCTTCAATACCCTTATGTGAAGGGACCCATAAAAATTCAACTTCTATCTCATTTTCCTCCATTCTGGATAACAATTGTTTAACTTCGTAATATAATTTATCATACCTATGTGCCGACACTCCGTCCAAAGCAACTAAGCAAGACTTCGAATCAGTTACGATAAATCCACTTTTGATTTCCGCATTACACATAAAACATAACGCTTCTTTAATAGCTATGAGTTCTGCAAAATAAATCGTGTTGTGTCTTATTTTTTTAATAAAGTCTAAGTCTGGACACCACACCGCTGCTCCTGTGCGACCATCCTTTTTGGATCCATCGGTATACATAATTTTTTTATTTATATATTTATCAATGATTAGTTCCTCAAAACATTTTTTACTATCTTTAGCTTTTTTAATTTTATAACCATCCACAAGGTTAACTTTAGCTTTTTTAAGATTGATATCAAAAGTTTCCAAAAAGCAACAAGGTATTGGGGATGTCTCAATACCATCCCAATCATTAACACCACTGCTCCAGACTCTATATAAATTATGTAAATATGATACACCCCGACCTGAGGATGTATCATAGATATCTCTCATTAATTTTAATTTCGGAACTAATAGGTTTTTTGAATTCGCAATCGTACGAGCCCTGGGAATCCAGGAGCCACGCTACAGCCACGGTATTTGCGTGGCT
>NW_021680617.1:338042-353140 GCF_001412515.2 Diachasma alloeum | reverse complement strand
TCTACTCCTGAGTGGAGAAAGACCCTCGATGGTGTCACTCGTCGTGTTGCCAGCTGTCCCATCAGCTATTGAGCCCTCAATCCTCGATGACGTGCGCAAATTACGCATTTGATGATGTGGGAGCGTACTGGAGCTCGTCCCCCGATGATCCAGTACCTCTGTCTGATGTGTGCCAAAGTTAGTTGAGTTCCTCCATGGAAGCTCCATTGATGAGCCTCCGCGATGATGAGCGATGATAATGGCGAGTGACGGGAAGAATAATTGGATTCTTCTCCTCCGGATCCAATGTTGATCGTCTTAGACGTCCGCCCAATCGCATGACGTCGTTATCCAGATATGGCGTCAACGTTGCCATACGATGATTGGCCGCTAAGGGGTTTCCGTCCCTCAGCGTGTTAACTTCTGCCTCGAAGTAGAGCTGCTCCGTGTAGCTGACCCAAAACAGTCTCGCCTCTTCGAGTTCCTCTGGTTCCAATTGTGGAGAATCGGGTAGCGGCTGTTTTCTGAAGCGTTTTGCTGCGCAGTTTACCCAGGCTGTAACCCGCAGTAGCTTTGTGAGTGATGAGTATCTGATGATTAGCGCATTTGCCTCGGCAATCTGCACTGGATGTGAGCTGATGATGGGCGGCCTCGCTTCCTGTGCCGCTTCTGATGATACCTCTGTTGATGATGCTAGGTCCATTGATGATGCTAGCCATTGGTCTGGTGGCAGGACAAGCCATGATGGCCCTGTCCACCATAGATGGTGCTCCGCCAGTTGTTTCGGGGTGAGACCCCTTGATGCGCAGTCCGCCGGATTCTCCTTCCCATTGATGTGTCTCCAAGTTGCAGAGGGCAGGGTATCTCGTATCTTAAGAACCCTGTTCTGTACGAAATCCTTCCAACGGGCAGCGTCCCCGTTGATCCAGGTGATGGCTACCGATGAGTCGCTCCATAGATAAATCTCGATGTTGTCCAATTCCAAAGCCCTTTTGACATAAGCCACGAGTTCTGTGACCATGACTGCTGCCGTGAGCTCCAGTCTTGGAATGGTCTTCTCCTTGAGAGGTGCCACTTTGGTCTTGGCACAAACCAAGGTGACAGACGTTCCCGATGTCGCTGCGGATGTACGGAGATAGACCGATGCGCCCATTGCCAGATTTGATGCGTCCGCAAATCCATGAAGTTGAATTTCCGATGTACCGGGCGATAGATGTAGCCACCGTGGTATTGATAGGCTGCTCAAGTATTGAAGTTGCTCTCTGAATGATTTCCAGCGATCCTTGTAGTCATCTGGAAGTGGATCGTCCCAGTTAAGTTTGAGCAGCCATAATTCCTGGATGAGTATCTTTGCCGTGACGATCACCGGCGCGATGAGTCCCAATGGATCGTAGATTTGCGCAATCTCGGACAAGGTTACGCGCTTGGTGATGGTGTCCTCGGTGAAAGTCTTTGCTTTATAATGGAAGGTGTCCGTGTGGGGCTGCCAGCATAGTCCCAACACTTTCACCGTTGATTCCTCGAATTCGATGGTTGGAGCTGATCCTGATGATATTCCGAGTCGCTCTAGGGCTTGTGGTGCATTGCTGCACCATTTTTGCAGGGGCATGCCGCCCGCCATGCAAAATTCGATGAGCTGCTTGATAATGTTTTCCAGATGCTCTTCTGTTTCCGCGCCTCCGTATATGTCGTCAACATACCGTCCCTTGATGAATGTCGGTAAGGCCAACGGGAATCGATGGCCTTCGTCGATGGCCAACTCCTCCAGCACCCTCAGAGATAGCCAAGGTGCGCAGCTGGTGCCGTATGTGACTGTCATGATAATGTTCGATAATAGATGCGATAATTTTCCGGCACTTTCACTCGATGAAGTTCGATGGCGTACCTAAGATACGACACGCACGATCGTCCTCGTGCGTGTTCGTCGATGCCCGAAGGTTGCCGAGCGAGCAAAATTCGACATTTAGTCCGACTGAAGGATGATTTTCAACAGTAGTTCTGCTATATTTCAAACATAAACCATAACCTCGCCAACTTGACCAGCCAGTGACCTCGGGCACTCAGATTTTTATCACAATTTTTTATGGAGTTTTTCTAATTGAAAACAGCACTCTGAAATTCTTTTGGATTGTTAGTTTTTTCATTGTTGGTTATTTTTTTGTTCAACCTGAAAGTTTAAGAAAAACGCCATGCTCTCAAAATCTGAAAACATTCACAAAATTTTGAAAAAATTTGACAATTTTTTTGCAGTTTATTGCAATATGGTGAACTTAATGAAAAGCCCATCCGCTGATAAAACTCTGATTTTGTTGATAGAATTAAATTTTTCGAAAATTGGAATTATATATTTTCAGAGCCACTCAATCAGAATCCAATAATAATTTTGGTTCATCATGATTTGGCGATCATTCACAGCAATTTCCAGCCAAAACGACAGCAGATAGAGAAAAATGTTTCATACCACAAATATTCCTCGGAAAAAACTGCACGAATTATGTTTGATGATTTTTTTCGGTATCTCCATTATTTATGAAGATATTTCACTATCTATAAAATAAGGTCATAGAGAACATCATTTTAACGTGATAGTAAAGGCCAGTTGGCCACTGCGAAATAGATGGCACTGATTATATGCAATAGGCGCCTATTTCGCCGACTGATATATTCGACCATGCCGATCAGTATTCCCAATTCGGTGATTTTGTCACCAGATCTGGTGATTCGCGAGGGCAGTCTGGTGACGAAAATTCTCCGGTTGTCTACCGGTGACAAATCTAATGATTTCAAAACTTGGATTGGTGACTGCTAGCCAAGGTCAAATGCTGATCAAATATTCATGGGAGTGTAACGTCACAAAGGGATGATCAAATCCCACGAGGGGCAAACGTCACGAGGGCCACAACGGCCACACAGAGACCATCAAATTTCACGGAAGTCACAAGGGTATTGCCAAATTTCCATTTTTTCACAACCCGACCGGATTCCGTGGAAAGTTTACTAAAATTGAATAATTAATTATCCTCACAATTGAGAGTCTGAGATTGTTCCATTTGATTTCTAAGGTTTGTTTGAGTGTCGCATCTCTTTGTGACTTAGATGACCCTCGCGATGTTTGATCGTTGTGGAATTTACTCATCTCCATGTGACGTTGGCCCCTCGTGGACAATGACCATTGTGACATTCAACCGTCGTGAAATTTCACTATTCCTCATTACTCTCGTGGCATTTGACCCGCTTGAAAATTTGACGATCCCCTTGGGACCCTTGGAACGTTCGGTCCCCGTCAAATTTGACCATCTTCCAGTGATGCTCGCGACTCTGGTTACGTTTGACCCTCCTGAAAATTTAATCATTCCCTTGTGACTCTCGTTGTGACCCTCGTAAAATTTGACCATGCCCTTGTGATTCTTGTGCCTTGTGTGCTGTTGTGACACTTCCCGAGTCGAAATTGCTTCAGGCCCACCTGAAGCACGACCAGAACTTGATCAGGTTTTTGTAAGGTTCGACTGGTCCGGTGATTCCTGATGAGAACCTGACCAAGTTTTGATCCAGCAGATCGGATCCGAAAAACTACAGACGGGTTCAGATCAAGTTCTGATAAGGTAGACATGATCAAATGATGCCTGATGAGAACCTGATCAAGTTCTGATTCAGCAGATTGGATCCAAAAAACTACAGGCGGGTTCAGGTCAAGTTCTGATCAGGTAGACATGATCAGATGATGCCTGATGAAAACGTGACCAAGTTCTGATCCAGCGGATGGGATCCGAAAAACTACAGGATGATTCAGATCAAGTTCTGATCAGGTAGGCACCATCTCACCCTCTCATCTCATCTGACCCCAATTTGAGCAAATTCGGATTTGATGTCTTTGATCGGCATTTGAACGGGGTCAATTGAAGAGAAAACGATCAGTTTCTGATCCGGTCTATCTGACATTAATGTTAATAACTTCATCGGATAATTTAATTAATTATTATTATACTATTCAAATTAAGTTTTATCAACCAGTATCAATAATTATTCTCAATCTTTAAAAAGGATCATCATACTATAATTAAAATAAATTAAATTAAATTAAATTAATTCAATTTAATGAATTTAATTTAATTAGTCAATTTAATTAACAACCAGCTCTTCTCAAATGTACAGAAGGGAGGGATGATGATGCCATAAATACGTATTAGAGGAGTATCAAACTTACAAGTAAATGATCTTGAGAAAAAAAATCTCCAAATGTCTATTTATTCATTAGTGTTATTGTTATCATCATTATTATTATTCATTAATTAAATAAATAAAAATTTAATTGAACATATTTTATCTCTGAGAATACACACGTACATTCGCGATATCAACTAATAATAAATTCAACGATTATCTTCGTTCGCGATATCGAATAATCGTAAATTCAACGAATACGCCGATACAAATCATATAGGCAATGTACAGGTCACTCAATAGTAATAGCGCGATAGCGTAGTGGTTAGGGCATAGGATTAGAAATCATAGGGTCCCCGGTTCACTATCGGTAAAAAAATAATCAGCTTTTTCAGAGGTAATAACAGTAGAGATTCATCAAGAGAGGCGGCCTACGGTGAAAGAATTGAATTATCTTTTGTTTTGGATTAATTATCATTGATAATGTTTATTGATACTGACTGACAGGTCATCCGGTTTTCGTACAGTTTTCTTGATCAAGTTCGGATCCATTCGTCCTCATCAAATCCGGATTGGTCAGAGGCGTAACATGTCTGATCAAGACCGGATCCGTCAACTTGATCAATACCTGATCAGTGGTCAGGTCTAACCTGATCCAAACTTGATCAAGACCTGACCGAAATTTCCACTCGGGTTGTTTGACTATCGCGAAATTTGATCGTTTTTTTGTGACTCTCATGACGCTCGACCCTCGTGAAATTTGACCATCCCCTTGATACTCCTTTGTTCCTTCTGATCTTTCGATCCCGGTGACTCATCTGATCCTTGTGGCCTACCTGGTCTATCTGTTTGACTTGATACTTGTACGTAACCCTTGTATATGTACAACTACATCATTCTATAATGTTCTCTTCTGTGATAAGATCACCAACTAGAGCAAATTTATAGAAGGAATATGGAGAATTAATCAATGTGAAGGAAAAAAATCTAGTGACATGAGCTGTAAAAATGTGGATTTTTTAAATCGACCCTAGTCAATCTCCCCAGCCGGCAACACACTGGATTCTGTTCTCGACAACTACTCAAATATCTTCGTAAATAATGGAGATACAAACAAAATCATAAGAAATAATTTGTGCAGTTCTTTCCAAGGAATATTTTTTGTTTGAAAGTTTTTTCCGTATCTTTTCATGGTTTTTTTTTTAGCTTTCAGGTTAAACAAAAAAATAACTAACAATGAAAAAAAAAACAAAAAAAATTGAGAGTGCTCTTTTCAGTTAGAGAAACCCCATAAAAATCGTATTCAAAATTTGAGGGGTCGAGGTCACGGGCTGGTCAAGTTGGCATGGAATGCCCCAGATATAACGAGAAGAAATGTGAATTTTCGAAAAAAGAAAAAGCATAGAACACTGAATTAATTTTTCGTTTTACCCTTATAAGTAATTTGAAGTGAGAATAAAACGTGTTCTGTGATTCTCCAGAACATTACAACCCACATTTGAATGCACTGGTGGCAACACTTTGACGTTGGCTGAGGCTCAGTTGGACAGGCGTTGTCAACGTTGTAACTTGATTCTCCGACTTTATAATATGAATCGCGAGAATGCGAATATCTACCCGTTGCGATGCGTATATCTTTTTTACTGTAAACTAAAAAAATACAATAGTTACACCGTTGAAAAGCTCATACGCGTTTTATATAATGTAACTAAGAGCAATTTTCCGATTTGTCGTCCCGTTTTTACTATAACGAATTTCGATTATTTAGAGGTAGTGAACGGGAAAGTTCTGTCATGTACAGATACGCTGTGCGCTAGGCCAGATATTTTCTAGGGTCAGCGTCAAAAGTTTTCTCGCTCGATACGCTACCGTCTATCTCGATTATACTTTTCAATCAATTTTTATCCCCACAATTAGGGTTCCCGTGAATTTTCCCCTAGGGAACCCCTTAGAGAGGGACATGGCGAATAGGGTGGTGGTAGAGAAAGGGGTGGTGAGGGAGGGCGAAAAGAGGTGTAAAAATTATTACACGCGGGCCGTAAGCTATGATTGAATTCATTTGAAGTGCAATATCCACAGATATCTGTGGAATTCTGATTTTCGAAAAATACGAAATTTTGCAAAAATTTCACAGAAATCAAAATAACGATTATTGCTATCGCTTTCATCTTCGAACTCGGTCAAAAGGACATCCCAACAAATTTTTTAAGCTGTCATTCAAAGAATTTAGAACATTTTTTTTAGTTATCGCCTTACGGCTGAATTTTGAAAAAATTCAAAAATTTTAAAAAATGAATCAATGAATTAAATTTTAATTAATGGCGATGGTTAAAGCTTAGCAATGCCTTCATTTAAGAAAAAAAATTCAATTTCCTCCATTCATTAGCGAGAAATTGACGAAAAACTTTGTCACATACATACATACACACATACCGCCGGACACGGTCTAAAAAATGCATTTTCGGAATTTTTGGATCATAGTGGGTCGATATAACACAAAAAATCCAAAACTTAAATTTGAACGATTTCAATGCTTCCATTGGGAAGCAATAATGATTCACAATAGCAATGCTCATTCATTAAGTTTCGTAATTTAGTGGATACTACAGATCAACGAAAGCAAGTTTATGCAGATCATCTTTTATTCTAAAACAAAGTTATTAATTCTGTTGAAAGAAATAACGAGAATGTCACAATCTTGCGGATGTTGAATATCATAAAGAAATACAACTATGACTCCCGACAAAAGTCATTTTATGTTCGGTTTTCCACTGAATAACTTACTCCTCACACATACGCACAGTTGACCGACGTACTCGCCTCAGATGACTAGTGGCCTCTCACCTCTGACACTTGAGGCGCCACTTGATGGACAGGTGTCCAGAGAACGCCCCCATTTAAATTGAGTCACGTTCACACTTTTGGATTTTCGTCACCTGCCACCTCATGGTCTTCATCTCTCTCATTCGATTCTCGGCCATCGTGTCCTACGAATATATTGTTTGTCCCGCGTACAATTGCTCTGCGAATTAAGTTCTGCGAGTTATTCGATAATATTGAGACCCGCGCCTTTGTTTAGTCATCTCGATTATTATAATTAAACCATCACGTGTAAATATTTTACTTTTAGATAATTAAATTGCCTGTGTTGATCAACGTGTACGTGTGGTGATTTGTGGACCCTCTCACGCTCCCGTAAAAATCCAGTTACAACTCGCACATCGCTTGCTTACTCCACAGATCTCAGACCCGGCATCGCACATTTTGGTCCTTCGAGCCGGATATGTGGAATATTTTTCGGTTTTTTGGGTTTTTTGAGTGATTAAAACGGGAGTGAAAAACGGACAGCGCTCAGCAGTGGTGCTCATCGCTTGGCTCCTGGAACTTTGCATCTGACCAGCTCAAGAGTTGCTCAACTAGTTTCTTCCGCAGCGCTTCAGGGGACTGTTGTACCGGCACGAGGCGGGAGAATTCGAATTGACCAGCTCTATCTAAGGGAAGTATCGATTATTTCTCCTTACTTTTCGATATTCTCTTTGGATTTCTCGTTCATATCAACATCTGGACCCGGATGGAAAATTATAAGTTTTTTCCTTTAGAAGGAGCAGCTCAACATAAACTGGAAACTGAAAGCGAATCAACTGATGGCAACTGATTCGCAAATCGACGAATTATTCTCGGTTTTTTTGGAATTATTATTCGAATATCAATGATTCTTGGATCATCGTTTTTGGGAACAATTGGACCTGCGCTTTCAGTTTCCAGTTTATGTTGAGCTGCTCCTTCTAAAGGGAAAAATTTATAATTTTCAATCCGGACTGAAAGACTGGACCTGAGTCGGGGATTTTTTTCTTTTTTTCTTGGAATTTAGAAGTTGTTCTGAATTATTTCCAAAATTTCGTTATTTTTTGGGACCTTCGTTTTTTGGTCACCGGACTAGCGGTTCCAGTTCCCATTAATCTTGAGCGGTTTTTTCTGATGGGAAAATCTATTGTTTGAATGTGGACCTGCGTTATTAGGGGTTATTTTTCATTGCTCATCGTTTGTTCTTTTTGTCCGACGTACAGTTCTCTCAGTAAGCATGTCGTTTCTCGACGGCATACTTGCCCTCTAGAGGACTCGCGCTAAATTCATTGAGAATTTAAGTGTGGATCTCTTGAAGAATGATCCCTCGAGGCAATGCGTAATTGCCCTTCGTGAAAAGCGAACTCTACTCATGAGTTATTTCAGCAAATTAGAGATCACTCACGAAGAGATGCTGACAAACCCGTCAGGTTTTGAGGTTAAGGACCTGCTCGAGTCCGACTACATTAAGTTCGGGGTCTTTGATCGCGCTCTGTCTCAATTTGCATCAGCCAAAGTCCTTCTCTCTCAGCTCTTAGACAAGTGCAGTCCAGATGATTTATTGGAGACTGCGATGGGTAAATTAAGGATGCACGATAGCCCTGCGGCCGTACCATCATCAACTGCAAGTGCTCACTCTGAAGATATCGTTCAGCTCGATCAGTCCATAGCAACTGATAATTTTTTAGCGGACAGTGGTCACCCAGTAAGCCCTGCTCTCAAAGTACAGTCCACTTCTAGGACATCACAAGGGGCAAAGAAGGTGCAATACCCCTGTTCCTTCTGCCAGGGAGATCATTACATCGCCTCGTGTGATACGTTCAGGGATCTGACGTCTGTCGCTAGGAAGGAAGTCGTTGACCGTCTTTAACTTTGCTTCAACTGTTTGGGGAAGCACAGTATTAGGGTGTGCCAAACCACCCGTAGATGCAATCACTGTCAGGAGACGCATTATACCCTGTTGCATCTTGATCGCTCTCGTCGCCCAACTCAACGTGGCCCTGTGTCTCAGAGAGCTCGTCTCACCGATTCGGGAAGTGAGCGTCAAAAGACCTCAGCTCAATTGACCAGCTTACCTGTCGTGATTTATACTCATACAGGTGGTAGCGTTAAGGCCACTGAATCGCCCAATGTTGAAGCCTCCGTTTCGGCAGAAGTCAAAGCCAATAAATCGTCCAGCGTTCCGATCGCCAGCTCGTTCAGCGTTCAGACTCTTGAGCCGTCCAGCGTTCAGGCCTCCGACGAG
Organism: Diachasma alloeum; assembly: GCF_001412515.2. Lineage (NCBI taxonomy): Eukaryota > Metazoa > Arthropoda > Insecta > Hymenoptera > Braconidae > Diachasma > Diachasma alloeum. The sequence continues at coordinate 343,911 of NW_021680617.1, read as the reverse complement.
ACCAATGTCAAGGTCTCTGCTTCGGACACTCAGGCGTCAAAATCGATCAGCGTTCAGGCGTCCGTCTCTACTGAAACTTACGCCTCTACATCGACCAGCTCTCATGCCTCTGGATCAAGCAGTCTTCAGGTCTCCGACCCGAATATCGAGGAGACCGAGGACTCAATCGAGGATTGGAGCATCATGTGAATTTGATCATCGTCTACTAGTACATCGACCAGCTCAACGATTTGTCGTATTGCCCTGCGAATAGATGTTACCTATACATTCAAGTGCTCTTCGTCTTCGGTTTAGTCGGTAACTGCTTGTTGATGTTGACGAGATGACCTTGGCACGTGTTGTGCAAGCACCATGAGGGTTGAGGGTCTCCGAAGCACTTCAAGTTGGCCCGTCTGACGTCTCTTCAGGTACATCGATCTCACTTGGCGCTCAGAGCTTGGCCTCCCTGAAGCATCATCTCAGCAACTCTTGTCGCCCCTCGCATCAGCTGGAGTAATAACATTCTGACTCCAGATGGAAGTGTCTTTTTTTTTTGGCCTGCGCACACTGGACAGACAAGCACTGCCTCCAGACACGGCCATCGTATTTTTGTCAAAACTGTATGTCAGCACTGACTTGCTGACGGCGGGGAGGGTAAATGGATCGCTCATTCTTCCCTCTCATTTTATTTTGATGTTCAATATTCTATTTAGATCTTGAATGAATCACTCGGCTTCTCAATAATCGGATAGCTCGACGAATTCGTCATTCCTCGAACTAGATGTCGGACCTTGATGAGGATGTACGCCCCTCATTATCGAACCGAGCTCAGTTTGCGAGTAAGTTTTTTGGGATCAATGGAATTTATGCTTCCATGGCTCCTGACTGTACTTACATTGAGATCATCGCATTGAGAATTTGCTCAGTATACGTCGATAGACCTTCGTCACTCAACTCTTCAATTGAACTTTGTGAAGTCAGTTCTGAGGTGAACTTTCACCAGACCAGCGTATATAAATATAAACCAGAGACATGTCACATCTCGAAGGGAAGCCATGGACCAGCGATGATCAGCATATACGACCCTATTGTGTGAATCAAGGGTCAGCTCAATAGTTAGGTATTCGAATTGGAAGGGTAACAGATGGTTCTGCGTTTGATCAACTCTACGTCAAGAACATCGTTTTGAACTTGCATAGCCTGTTGACGAGTAGTCAAACAGCAGCTCAATTGAGATCAAACTACCGAGAAAGGTTCATTTCTACCGATTTTCGATATTCCCAGATCTTATTCGTCCGGAGTGATATTTTGTTCAACTCATTGAACTTCGATTTCTTGAATTGCCCCGACTAATATTTGATTCTTTTGTTCTAGTTAGTTTCGCTAGATTATCATCGATTATCGTGATCTGCTCAGAGTTGGAACTGCGTTGATAAGGCGTCACGAGATGTCATCGCTAATCTCCTGAACTTTCTTAATGCTCAATGTGCTCGTGGTATCAGAAACGTTGATGAGGCATCATGAACCTTGTCCTCAAATCTGGTATCAACCGGTACCTTCAATGGACCATATTGGAGTATTATGATTTCCGCTCATTGACTCACTCTGAACTTGGGCCTACCAGTTTCCAAGGAATTCGTGACTCCGATGGATTTGGGAGGATTCATATTTGGCTAACTGCAGCTCAGCTCATGGAATAGAAGCTCCGATGGCACAATCCACCGTGACCTATGAAAGGTTCAACGTCTTAGTCAGCTCGAAAGATCTCTTCAGGGAACAGTAGACCTTGAAGAGAAACCTGATGTCGTGCTCCACGTGAAAGCCCAGCGCCCGGAAATCTGGAATCTAGCCCATCGTTGCTACTCGCTCATTAAGCTGCTCAGAGTTACAGCTATTTGTCAGCGTTTCATTGTTCGGCTTAGGAAAGTTCCTGGTTCATCGTTAGGAATATCGCTCAACCCTGGTGACATCAAGTAAGCTCAACTCTTCTGGCGAAAAGCTAGGAGGTCCGCGCGCTCTCACTCACTCACTCACTCACTCATCTGACAGCGTTTTGGATCACCAGGAAGTTCACTCGCACAAACCGGAGCCGTGCTCAACTCATAAAAGCTCTAATCGTTCTCTGAGAATGTTGATGAAATCAGCGCTTCACCTCAGAACAGTTCCAGACCGGTAAAGCTCTGACAGCTCTGACTGAATCTTCTCTGGAACAGTTGAACGTCTCCCGATTGTCTCGATGACAGCTCATTCAGGAGAAGGTCCAGTGTTATTGGAAACGGTGGTCCACTAGCTACCCGCAACATCTCCAGTCCATCTCCAAGCAGCACCACCCAACGCACAACGGGAAATCTCTGAACTGGCTACTGCCCATCCCGACCCACGACGTCTAAGGTCTTCTCGTCCAACGTTCGCTCATCTCTACAGCTGGAGTCATCTTCAACTTCATTATCGACCGGATCTCGTGAATTTGCTCTTCAAGAAATTATCAGAATTGGTTCCATAGTCCTTCTCACCGACGAGACGTTTCCACCAACGAAGTGGCCTCTCGCTCGAGTCATCGCTCTCCATCCTGGTAGAGATGGACTCACCAGGGTGGTAATCATCAAGACGTCCAGTTCTACTCTACAACGGCCCATCTCGAAACTCGCTCTACTGTCAGTCTCGACCAGCGATACATGAGATCCTCTCGACCAGCGACGCCTAAGATCGTCTCGACCAGCGACACCTAAGATCGTCTCGATCAGCGATAACTAGGATCATCTCACGTGATGAATACTCTACATCATCGAGTTCATCGTCCATGTTCGGATTGTGTCATGGTGAGGATTTTCTCAATCAAATTGATATTTCTACGTCGTTTTCAACCAAAAATAATAAATAGAGAAAATTAGTAAGGAAAAAAAGTAATTCATCCTGATTAGCAAAAATTAACTGTGGCCATCTTGATTACTCCACGCAATTTTCACGGAATCCTTTGTTTTGACTCAAAATTGGGAGAGGGAGCGGCCATTGTTAGTGTTGGATATATGCATGATTTTTTTTACAAGGTAATTGAAAAATGAAAAATAAAAATAACGAGAGATATATAACTGAATTTACTGTAAGAAAAAATGGAAAAATTATCTCATTGGATAAACCACAAAAAGAGCGGACATCTCACAAAAAAACACCAAAAAGAGTTTTGGTGGAAAAAGACTGTGCCAAGTCTGTATGATTGTTCGTTCACAAAAATTTAAGAAATCACGAATAAGAAAGCCAAGTCGATACTCGTTCATGTATCACTAGAACACACGGTGATTGTGAATCAAAAGAAACAAAAAACGGCAACCACAATTTATCTGGTGAACGTACTTGACGTGTCCCTCTTTAAATATCATACTAATTGCCATTCGTTAAACCAGTGGTCAACACAGGAAGAACTATGGAAATGGAAAAGAGTTCTAAGTTTTTGTTTTTTTGTTGTTTTTATATTCCGGCCCTTTCTGCCCTCTGATTGGCTAATCGGCCCTATCCAACCCTATGCATGCGGCTGTGGATTCTACACTGCACCGCATTCGCACTCCTATAGAACATAGGAGTAGCATGGGAAACCACAGAAAACCCATGCCGGTACAGGCGGTCACTATATTAGCGACCTCCCGCTCGCCGGAGCCTCCGATTGAAAAACTCGGTTCCACGGGGAATCGAACTCACAACCTTTTGCACACTAGGCTCGCACCTATCCGCTTCGGCCACCGACGCCGGTAAGTTCTAAGTTGTATGGGGAATTTTACACAAGATTAAGTGACAAAACTCATGATTTACCCGCACTGAAGAGAATCGTATATGATTGGGAATGGGGAAGAAATGAATGGAGATTAGACTCTAGACCAATTTAATCTACATTTTATCGTATGTTTTTTAAAAAACTATATAAACGCCATATAGTTTGAACAAAGTATATGTATATTTCGTGACTCCGTACCAAAATGATAATAATGCCGGAATGAATAAAAGGAATGAATGTCTATTGTCGTATACGTCTTCCAGAGGAAGGTTCTTGTCACTAAAGAAAGAAAATTCAACTAAGGCAATGTAGTGGAGAATACTCAAATTTATTGAAAGTAAAATTAGAGAAAATATATGGGAAATTATTGTTTAGACACACCCAAGTACGTTCACCAGATAAATTGTGGTTGCGGCTTTTTTTTCTTTTGATTCACAATCACCATATGTTGTAATAATACATGAACGAATATCGACTTGGCTTTCTTATTCGTGATTTCTTAAATATTTGTGATTTTTGTGAATCATACGGACTTGGCACAGTCTTTTTCCACCAAAACTCTTTTTGGTGTTTTTTGTGAGATCTCTCTTTCTTATTATACTGGGGCAAATGGTTCAGTTGGTTTCGTTAGTTTCCTTTTCGGACATTACACCATGATGGTTCAAGTATTGGAAAATAGGATTTCTGTTGCGATGCCTGAATTTGAAGGAATTACCAAAATTTTCAATTTGCAATACCTGTGTTTGCACAGATTTGAAATCTATCGAGGAGGATTGAAGGACTTGAACACTTGAAAAACTTGACCTGTTTGGAATTCATTGACGGCAAAATTTATCATGAAGTTACGAGGAAATTCCAACATTTAACCCCTCAAGTATGGCGTCCATATAGTGTGACGTATTTCGCACCTCTGCTGAAAGGTATGCAAATACGCAGCCCTCGGCGATCAAATCTTCTAACCAAAAGTATTTTCTCTCAAAACGCACAAAAACCGAAATCAAACATCCACAAAATAAACCAACGATGGAACAGCTACCGACAGCTCAGTATATCATCCGCGGAGGCGGCTGGGTTCCAAAATGCTGCTCCGAAAAATTATTTTGAAATGACTGGGTTCCAATTTTTCAAAAAGAACTCAGAAATGGAAGGTAACAGATAGATTTAATAAAATAATCAAGAATCGAAAATCTAATCACAAATTAAATATAATGAATAAAACCCCGTCTTATTCTTGATATTCTAGGCACTCAATCCTCGGAAATAAAACACAAGAACAAGTTACAAAATAATCAATGAACCATTAAAAGACTCGATACAACACAATTCCCTAGCGCCGATATGTCAAAAGATAAAATACTAGTCAATTAAAAAAAACATTCAAAATCAGTCAATTAATCCGTGGTTTAAAGAAAGATCAAACGGTAAAATAACTAACAAAATTACCAATGAGTCAAAATAACAGCGCTGCAGAAATCTATTATTACTCCCAGAGATCAGCGCGTCCATCCAAAGTGGCGAGAATTGGAAGAGAATGAGAAGTCTCGTCTGATTATATGAGAAGTCTCGTTCGAAGATGGTAGTTAGATAGATATATGTAGTCATACTTGTCATGCTCATATCACAAAGTTTTCAGAGTCGGATAAAAATTCAAATCCGCGGCTTATGCGCCCTCTAGGGCTCTCTCTCTCACCAATTTCATATTGTTTTGTGTGAAGACTCATGCATTATCACACCATTTCTGAAGATGATAGTGGAAAATAAATGTAGGGGAAGAAGAAGGTGGGAGAATAGCATCTTCGAACGAGACTTCTCATATAATTTTGATCGAACTTCGGCCGCCAGGGGCGGCCTGGTTCTATCTTCCAATTATATTCTAAGTCTCGTTCTCGATGATAGTTAGATGGATATATGTAGGTCTTTAGAGTCCTTTGAATGTGTGATGATTCTATCTATTATGAAACATATTTGTGACGTGGTTGGCTTCCGGATGGATGCCGCGTTGAGTTTCAGCATTGCGCCGACGTTTCGCAAACATTGCAGTCTGCATCTTCAGGGCTATGAGCTCCGATTCTGAGCTCCGATGTGTGGGGGCAGTCCTTATATACCTTCCCTTGTGGTGGTGGG
>NW_021680617.1:311649-337518 GCF_001412515.2 Diachasma alloeum | reverse complement strand
ATATAAGGACTGCCCCCACACATCGGAGCTCAGAATCGGAGCTCATAGCCCTGAAGATGCAGACTGCAATGTTTGCGAAACGTCGGCGCAATGCTGAAACTCAACGCGGCATCCATCCGGAAGCCAACCACGTCATTAATAATGGCCGCGAAAGCCTCAAAACTAATATGAAACATATTTATTAAACTTTCTGATACAATATTTCGTAGATCTAAAAAACTTACATTTTTATTGAAAAACCGCTCGGGCAAATTGGTCATTGGGTGTTTGAATGGGTCTATTATAGAATCTAGAAAATGTTTCAGACCGTGGAGCCCAACCAGCACTACGTCTAATTGTGTCTATGTCTACACCTCGATTATGGGCCGCTGATACTGCTGCATTTCTAGTGCTATAAGCCGTGAACTGATCTGTGTTCACTCCAGTTTTTGTCAAAAGAGATTTCAACCAATGACCAATTGTTTGAGAAGAAGCTGGTCCATAAGGTTTAACAGTAATAATAAATAAATTCTTCGCCCCTTTCTTCCTCAATTCTTTGGTTATATCTAAATATGCCCAAACCGCGGATGCAACGCATAAGCCGGGTTTATTACTGAAGAAGGGTAATGTTAATTCTGGTTGACATGCTGCTGGTCCTGACGTTTTTATTTGGTCTGGTATCTTAATACTCAAATGATTCGAATCCACAGAATTATTATTTATATTTATTAATACGAACGTCTGTAGTCGTTGAGTAGTTGCTAAAGCTAAAAGAGTCGCTACTTTCTCAGTTATTTCTTTAAGTTTCAGTTTTCTGAGTGGATGTAGAGTTTCTAGGTAATTCAGCACTGGAGTAACATCCCAAGTGGTAGAATACCTGGGCTTAGTTGGTTTTTCTTTAAAAACACCCCTCAAAAAACGAGTAATTAATCATCATGGATATGACGGAAAGAAATAGCAGAGCGGAGAGTACTTATGGTACCGTGGCCTACTCCACTCTTAAACTTTTTATTTAAAAAACGAATGATTTCTGATGACTGCATTGAAAATATCGATTCTTTATGCATGAGTATGGTCCCACCATGATTTCAATGCACTCTCATATTGTTTGAGAGTTGATTTTGCGATAGAATTAATCATAGTTTCCACTGAGTCCTACAACTTGCCTGCCACGAACGAAAGGTGGGATGACAATGGGTGGGTCCCTCTAAAAGAAGAAATGACCAAGAATTGATTAGGTTCAAATACTATGGGAGGTTTACTAAGGAGTAAACGCATGGGGACTAAGTTGAATAGTGGGTACCACGGTTGTGAGGGCCATAAGGGTTCCACTAATACTCCTTCCGCTTTGTCATCAATTATTTTCCTGAGAACTCTTAGAATGATGGAAAATGGAAGGAAGCCGTAAAATACTTCGGATTGCCAAGATTTTGCAAAAGCATCAATCGCTTCTGCTTCTGGATCAGGCAGACGAGAATAGAATCTCTCGCATTTTGCGTTGAGTCTCGATGCAAATAAATCAATTGAGAAGAGCCCAAACTCGTTCTCAGTTTGTACAAAAACACTAGGAGAGAGTTCCCACTCTGTATCAACATTAGAAACCCGAGATGCTATGTTTGCCTCCACATTTTCGGCAGACGGAATGTATGAAGCTCTGAGGAAAATCTTTTGTTGTTCACACAATTGCCATATTTGTCTAAAGAGTTCACTTAAGTGAGGATATTGAATTCCACCGGCTTTATTTACATATGCGATGGCAGTGGTGTTGTCTAATCTCAATAAAATTTCACACTGAGATAAATCAGAAGCGAAACACTTCAAGGCGAAGAATGCCGCTTTAAGTTCAATGGTATTAAGGCCCGGGTGTTATAATTTTTCGCCCATTTTTCTAGGGACCTCACCCTAAAATTTCTAGGGGAAAATGTTGTTTACGCGTCCCGAAATTGTGGGTGTAATAATACACTAAACACTTTGATTCGTGAATAAAATAATAGATTATGACCGCCGATAAGTAGTTAATTCGGTCTGAGGGGGGTAAAAGTCATGATAAAATGATAATTATTTAATAAACAAATTTCACTAGATAGTCCCTATTTCGATACGTTCACAACACCAAAATAGTGGTCGAATGACGCGTGTAAAAAAAGTAACAATTATAAATCCTATGAGCACTGCACCGCAATCACACCTAATCACCTACTTGTGAACCACAATTACACGCCGTATGAATATTTTTTTACCGCAATTACCCGAATAATACGGCCACAAATGCTGGACGCGTGCATGAACCGATGGCCTGTCAATCCCGAGTATCGTTAGGGCCACTGGGATCTGAGAGATGGCGCCACTACCAACTCGGAGAATTTTTCTCAGGACTGTAAATAGTTTGGGGCTCTGCGGGTGGTATTGTATGGCACCCTCATTCAAATATTCATTTTCATTGCGATTCGATCACGTATGAAGAAATTTCCTACAAAAATCTAGCAAATTCGCAAGACAATTCGATTGGATATCAATTGAACTTTCTGGCAGTTGTTGGCTGATTCTGTTGAAATTTTCAATAGAAAATGTCTCTCTATATAAATAAAAAAATAAGGCGAAAAATTCAGGGGACGCTCAAGTTCAGGGGACGCTAAAATTCAGGGGACGCTCAAATTCAGGGGACGCTGGGTGCCTATACGGGGGTTCCTATATGGGGAGGTGCCTGTATTTATAAGGGATGTCTATATGAGCGGGTGGTGATAAAGGGGATATCGATATTTTAGGGGGTGCTCATATGGAAGATATTTATGGGTACGGTCACACCGCTGCGATCACACGGACGGGGGGGGGGGAGCGAGCGAAGNCGGTCAAAATTCAGGCGACGCTGGATCCGGCCCATATATGGGGGGTGCCCATATATGGGGGGGTGCCCATATGTAGGGGGTGCTCATATAGGGGGAGGGTGCCCATATGTGAGGGGTACCTATATATATGGGGTTGCCCACATAGGGGGGTGCCTACATATTGTGGTGCCCATTTATGGGGGGGTGCCCATATATGGGGGAATTATAGGTATGTGGCCTCTTATGGTAAAGTATTTATAGAGCTATCGGAAAAACGCTCCCGGTCACACCCATTCGGTCACACTGGGAGCCGGGAACGAGCGAAGCCAGCGAAGGCTTCAGGGCTTCAGGGGACGTCCCCATCCCTGGAGGGTCTCAAGGGTCATAGGGGCCCTAAGGGTCATAGGGGTCATAGAAGGGCTAAGAGTTATGAGGGCCACGAGGGTCATAAATGTACTAAGGCTCTTAAGGGTCACGAAGGTCATAGAGGTGCTAAGGGTCATAAGGGTCATAGAGGGGCTAAGGGTCATAAGAGTCACAAGGGTCTCAAAGGTCACAGGGGTCATAGGGGTTCTAAATGTCATAGAGGTTCTAAGGATCACGAGGGTCATAGGAGTGCTAAGGATCACGAGGGTCATAGGAGTGCTAAGGGTTACGACGGTCATAGGAGTGCTAAGGGTCACGAAGGGCATAGGGTTAATAAGGGTCATAAGGGTCATGGCAGTTCTAAGGGGACTGCCCATATATGGGTGAATGCCTATATATAGAGGGGCACCCATATATGGGGGGTGCCCATATATAGGGGGAGTGTCCCTATATGGAGGGTGCCCATATATGGGGGGGTGCCCATATATGGGGGGCATATATGGGATATGCCCATATATGGGGGTGTTCATATATGGAGGGTGCCTATATATATGGGCGGTGCCCATATATGAGGGGGTGCCCATATATGAGCGGTGTCCATATATGGGGGGGTGCTTATATATATGGGGTGGTGCCCATATGTAGGGGGTGCCCATATATGGGGTTGTTCCCATATACGGGGGGTGCCCGTATATGGGCGGGTACCTATATATATGAGGGATGCCCATATAGGGGGGGGTGCCTATTGTGACGAGGCATATTCATTTATTTTTTATTATTTTTCTACATATTTTTTCCCACTACACACTGCCCCCTAAAATGTAAATCCCGCCACCGTTGGATACCCCTTCCCTCACTTTTCCCCTCATCGCCCCTCTGCCCCTGCCCCTGGACATTACGAAGACATCAGCCGAAGGAAGACATCAGTTCCGGCCCCACCCGATTAATTGGAGAAGCCATCGCCTCCTGGAAATTCCCCATACTAGACCCCCGAATATTCAACACCAGCAATAATCCCTTGCGAGACATCCCTGGATTATGGTCATCGTTACCACTCACCCGTGCTGATTGGCCCCGATTGCTCCCGAATTAAAACCCGAAGGACATCGACACCTGACGAACCCCCACGAATCGCGAAGGAAAAGAAGAGACCGTCACTCGTGCAATAGCTGCCCCGTGAGTCACCACGTGCCCCGAAAGTGGTAATAGTGAATACACTAAAATTCGCCCGGAAGTATTGGCGGATAAAAAGAGGATTTTCGATACATCGAGCTCATCCCAGCTCTAGNGCGCGCTGCCCGCTTCGCCCCCACCCCTGATAATTTATCTATCATAGTTGAAGAAAACAGCTGTGAAACAAAAAATGTGTATGTTTACATGACAAACAATTATTGTTTCAAACTTTTTTCCCTATCTGCAACAGTTTTCGTGATATGATAGTTTAAATTATTACATTGCTGTTATAAATAAATAGACTCGACTACAACTCAGAAAAACCGAGTTGGAATTGGATCAAGCACCACCGAAAACGTAAATTCCAATGATGAAATTTCTTTTTCTTCTTTGTAGCGTATACAGAAATTGGGCTTGCGTATTAACTACTATCTGTATTTAGACTCTAAAAAGTGGCTTGAAATAACATTTCGGTGGTATCAAATGTTTGTGAATTTTTTCAGACTTTTAAAATGAGACTTAGTGAAAAGGGGTTTAATCCACTCCAATAAATCACAGAAAATAAAGGGATTAATAGAAAAAAATCTGTTAAAAAAATCGGGGTCCGTTTTTCATCGAGTAGAATCATTATAAAAGTGATGAAACAAGGCTGCAATGGTCAGAGTTTAAATTGATCCTATGAGATAGAATGCCCCATATGCATGTGCAATCGGAATACGAAAGGAAAAACAGGATGATGAGGGAAGAACAATAGTTGAGGAATCCTTTGAAAAAATATCAACACCCCTGCTTCCATCCGTTTACTCAGGCGGCCCGCCTGCAACTGACGCTCTGGTGTCCCGACCGCCGGCGACCAGAACGTGGAAATTCGAAAAATTGACCCTACGCCATCTACTGGAGGGTTCTTAGGGCAAAAGGTCATAAAGCAATAGTAGTAAAAGGCTTATGAGGGGCCCAAGTATGGACCCTTTGCCAATGATACTTTTTATTTATTCTCCCTCATAATCACCCAACGACAGCGCTGGCTATCTGGGTAATTTCCTCCAAAAATATGAAAAAATTACAAAAAAAAATTTTGTTAACAATCAATAGTGCACAAACTCAATGGGAGCTTCTGTTTTGCACCTCTGTGCTAATAGTGCTAATTTGATGAGAAATTATATTGATGAAAATTTTTATCTTTCAATTTGAATTCAAGCAAGAGTCAAAATTTGTAGGCGCCAAGTCTAAATTAAGTTTCCTTGGAATTATTGTACGAGAAAGAACTCTCTATGGATGCATCATCAGAAATTATTTCAACCCACTCGGAATGTTAATCCAGACACCCGTGTAGGAATTTGACCAGGGATTCAGCCGCAACTCGGGTACTCAGAACTCAGCCTCGGCTTGACGCTATACCCGAGTTCACGGCGCGTCACGCCGCTCCATACCGGCTTGGAGCGCAACGCCAAGACGGCACAACCCGGTACCTGAGGTTCAGCAGTGGTTCATCGCTCGAAACTCAGCTCCGACTCAGCTGTGTCGTTTCGAGCGGAGGGTGGGGCAAAATCGAATTGGATCATTCCCCAGAATAATCTTAAAGGTTTCTAGGAAGCTTTCTCCCCGGAAAAACTCTCGCAAAAAAATCCCCATTCCCCTAAATAAAAATACAGAAAAATCGAAACAAGTCCATTTCACATGTCTTCATTCTTCAAAGAAAAAAAAACAGAAATACGGAAAGCATCCCGAGCACTAGTGTAACGGCGGCGGAAAGCGCGTGGCGCGGCTCAAACTCGGGTAGACGTGTAGCTTGCCTGAGCCGGGGTAGAGCGGCGTATTTCTAGCTGGGATACAGCTTCTTACCAGAGCTCGAGCGGCGCGATTCCTACACGGGCATAAGTGCCGATAACACAATTTGGACCTTCTGATACCGTCTGGCACTTATTAATGATACTGAATATATGCAATACAATGTCGAACTGGTCACTTGTAGCTATCAGCTATTAGTTGAAATGAATAAATTGAATTAAAAAACAAGCTATGCCTTTTATCATCTTCATTCTCCCAACCCTGAGTTGCTCAATACGCACAGGAGTTTAAATTACAAGTTCCCACTGAGTTTGTGCACTATTGATTGTTAACAAAAATTTTTTTGGTAATTTTTTCATATTTTTGGAGGAAATTAGCGAAGGAAACGTTTGCAGAAGTTCCGCTACGCGGAGAATGTGGAGAGTAGGGAGATCAAGCGCGTGGAGTGGGACGCGCCCGACGACAACATTGCCCTAAATCTAAAATAATTCATAGCTCACTAAGTATTGAAAATATGAAAAAATACAAAAATGTCAAAAAATTAAAAAAAAAATCAAAGACTTTTTAAACAGTGGAAAAATGACAAAAATCGAAAATTTTTCCTTTTATTATTAAAAATCTACGTTAACAAATGCCAAGAAAAATATGAAAAAATTCACGATTGATCCCAATGACTCAAGTTTGGGATAAAGCTACCGAACTTGATTAAAAAATTTTCCAGTCAGATTATATATTGAAAAAACAGCAATTTTTTTTAGTTCATCAAGTAATACAAGTTAAATATGAAAGTTTAGTGAAAAGGTCAAAAGAGTGAAAATGGAGAGGAGAGAACGAGAAAAAAATCACCTTTTGTTCTTATTCCAATAAGATAAATGGATCAAAAATTATGTTATGGCAAATTTTGGTTAAAAAAATGAAAAAAAAGAAAAATGGGGACTTCTGAAAAATCGAAATATGTTTTTAAACAAATTTTCTCTCCTGGAGACATTCTGTGAAGGGTCAAGATAAATCCTGATTTTTTTCAGATTTTTTAATCAACTTTTTCATAAATTATTTGCNTATATATTCAGATTCAATCTAATGAATTTTTTAAGAGGGAAATGTCGAGAAACACATTTTATTGGACATTTGGTTAGCCATAACAAGATCCATTGAAATGATTTCCCGAGATGAGTAGATCCTGAGATCAATGTTCTTTCGCACTATTCGTTTGAAATTCAATTATAAACACCATTCGAGTCTCATTGATTGATAATTACGTTTGAAATCCTAAAATTCACTTTGAAAAAACATCCATCGTGAGTGACAAGTAGGGTTATGTTGACGGGGGGCGTACAAGCGGAGTAGGACAGGTGTGTGCGCTGTTGTCGCGTATCATCCATTTTGCTACGAGCGATTTTTTTCCCCGGAAGTGAGTCGAAAAATTAAGATTTCGTTCTTATTTGCCCCGGTTCCTCTGATTTCGCCCGGATCAATCGATTCAGCTTTTTTTTTACATTTTTTCCATATTTTTCGGGATTTTTCATGAATCTCTCAATTGGCCAATCTTTTATTTTAGTGCATAACCTCATAAGAGCCAATGCTGGATCTTCAAATTTTGTTTATTTAAATNCTCTCGGCGTTGGCGGCGAATCAGCTTTTTCGTAGTTCAACTTTGAGCGCGCTTGGCGACTTGACGGTTGAAATTACAAAAATGCCGCCGGTGACTTTTTTGTAGAAAATTTTATGCTTTACAAATTAAGTCTTATGCATTTTTATCCTATCTATCACGGTTTCATCGGCGTAAAGCAAAAAGTTCGCGTGGACGCTTAATTTTGCCGTTTTGAATTTTTTAAATAAAATTTCCCGGGTTGCTACAATCCCAAAAACTTAGTATGTGTTTCACATCATTCTTCCACATGATATCCCATGGTTTTTATCCTTCTTCTATCATCCTTGATTTCCAAACCGTAATTTGACTGGCCTAACAGCTCGCGACTTTTAAAACTCATACTAGTCTCCCTTTAAAATGTTTCACTCTAAAGCAACGGTAGTAGGAGCATCTAGCACTGATATGCGTGAGATCCTCCTGTTAAAACTGGCAAAGTGAATAATAATCATGCGACTTATCGTTATAAATTTTGTTCTTAGTAATAATTCTCCCTGAATAGATAGAAGCAAGACGAAAACGAGCAATAATATGCGTAAGATCTTGAGGGCATCGAATTAATAAATGAGCATCAGAAAATTGTTAGTTGCAGAGAGTTGGATTGACAATATCTTGGATAATTTCGAGCTTTGGGGCTATTTGAGTATATTGAGGTAATTTTTTAATTTTTTAACAGATCAATCCGAGTCGAATAATTGGACCTGACAACTTCTTTCCATTCAGAACTGGATAGATCTTTGGAGGCCTCTTCCCAAGTGCTTCCGAGACCTTTCTACCTCTATTTATGTCCCTTTTCAGCACTCGTTAGGTGTAACTAGGACTTATATTCAGAGCTTCCACATCCGTGCCGGTCCCCTTAATTCGATAGGCCTATGAAATCCTCTCCTTCGTTTTTCTTATATCCCGCCCGTAATAATTATTAAAATTACTCTATAATTAAATAAATACCCGATTAAAGAATATGAAAATATGCCAAATTGTCTCTCTATATTTTTCTATTTTTTTTGTAACAAAAAATTCGAACTAGCTGGGACTCGAACTCTGGACGTTTTCTCTTATGGCCACCTCATCCATCTACGAACCACGCTCGATGATGCTTAAGGATGCCAAGTGGGTCAAGTGCACAACTAAATTGATAATTTTTTTCAAAAACCTTGTATAATAAATTGTGTTAACTTGATTAATTTATCTCGCCAATTTATATTCAAATTGAGTTGGGATATAATACATGTAAAATTTTCTTTTTATTTTTTCGACCAAAAAATATTTGTTTTATTCATTAAATGGTGATAGCCGCTGGGAATCGTGGCAACACCACTGCTGTTAGCTGATGGTAGAGGCGCGAGGTTTTGTTGACATTCGAACGTGTGTTGGAGGTTATACATGCCTGTGAACAAACCATGGCCTCAGACAAAAATAAAAATTCATTGCGTGACAAAAGGGGACAGTTTATCTCCCAAAAATGTAAAATTCGTGAAACCAGGTTTCGAGAGGGTGTAAAAAATTATCATGAGCAACAAAAATTACTGAAAGTGCAAAAAAATCAGAAGCAAGAAAACCGAAGGAAGAATTGAAGGAAGAACCTTTCATTTTCCACGGACGGCGCTCCACTACTCATTTATATATTCAGATTCAATCTAATGAATTTTTTAAGAGGGAAATGTCGAGAAACACATTTTGTTGGACATTTGGTTAGCTATAACAAGATCCATTGAAATGATTTCCCAAGATGAGTAGATCCTGAGACCAATGTTCTTTCGCACAATTCATTTGAAATTCAATTATAAACACCATTCGAGTCTCATTGATTGATAATTACGTTTGAAATCCTAAAATTCACTTTGAAAAAACATCCATCGTGAGTGACAGGTAGGGTTATGTTGACGGGGGGCGTACAAGCGGAGTAGGACAGCTGTGTGCGCTGTTGTCGCGTATCATCCATTTTGCTACGAGCGATTTTTTTCCCCGGAAGTGAGTCGAAAAATTAAGATTTCATTCTTATTTGCCCCGGTTCCTCTGATTTCGCCCGGATCAATCGATTCAGCTTTTTTTTTACATTTTTTCCATATTTTTCGGGATTTTTCATGAATCTCTCAATTGGCCAATCTTTTATTTTAGTGCATAACCTCATAAGAGCCAATGCTGGATCTTCAAATTTTGTTTATTTAAATTCTCAATAATTAATACCGGTTAAAAGGTCAAGATTGTCATCTAAATTTTTTAAATATTTCTCGCTATTACAGGAAAAAATTTGAATTTCTGTTGATTTATTAAACATTGTCACTTGGCACCCTTAACTTCGAAGATCGTTCTGTCCTGTTGTTCCGCACAGCCAACATGAAATACTTGCTAGTGTTTTTTAAAAATCCGGGTTCATATGATTTGCCATCTTTTTAATCCCTAAACAACAAAAACAAATCTTATATATAAAGGAGAAGTCATTTTCGAGGCAACTGACGTATCAACGCACAGCCCAAACTACAAGAGCTACGTCCATGAACTTTCGCCTACAGCTACCCTTAGTGACATAGGCTCCCACTAAGGGAGATTTTTTGGAAATTCACCCCCGAAAGGGGTGATAAGGGGGCGAATTTTTTTATGCGATTTCGAGAACCGCTCAAGTTAGAGAGTTGAAAATGTGCGTGTAGATTCTCCTTTCAAAATAAAAAGACAGGTGTTTTTTATTTTCTCGAAAATCCATCCCTGAGAGGGTGAAATGCAGAAAGTTCTAAAAATGTCCACAATGTTCTGAAGGTTTCTCGAATTTTCTAGAAAATGAGGGAATATTCTCCGAAACTAAAAACATCTATTTAGCCAATGATAGTGGAAATTTCTCGAACTTTCGAGAGAACTCGAGAATGTTCTACGATAGTTATTAGGCAAATTATTCTCATATCTATTATTATGAGATATTTCCTTGAAATTTTCGCCGCTTCGTCGAAAGTTCTCAAGTTTTCTGAAGTGTTCTGGAAAATTCGAAACAACTTTCAAGTTTTTTAAAGACTCCAAAAAAGTTCTTGAGTTTTCAAGTGAATTCAAAAAACATCTCAATTTTTTTGAGAAACTCGAGAAACTTCAACGTTTTCTTCATTAACTTTGACTTGTCATAAATAATCTTTCAATGTAATATCATTCATTCATTTAGGAATTAATAAAAAAACAATAATCATCATCATCATATCAATGATCATATTAATCATCATATCAATTATTCTACATCAATTTTCAACTAGTCGATCGATGAGGCATGCGCTCTTCGCACTCATGTGGCTAGTGTTTTTGTAAAAAAATGTGCCAAGAAAAAGTTTTGTTTGGTTCTTCCTGGAAAGTTGAAATTTTTGAAAAATACAAATAAATGACAAAGAAAACCAATTCAAGAATGGTGAATAAATAGGTATTGTGTGCAATCAGATTTCTATAAGAAAAACAGTGCTCAATAGAAAAAGGATTGCAAACAAAATTCTCCGTAAAATAAAAAATCAGTAGGAGCAGAACCACCATCCTTAGTGCGGAGCAGAAGATGGAGGATTAGATTGATATAGACAATCCTGACATAATTGATGTGACATTCCCGAGTAGAAATTTCCTCGGTTTATCATCGGTTACCAATGTGGTTCAACCGACATGGTCACCGGTTCCACATAGGGTTCGACCTACAAGGAACTCATGAAAACGCAGTTACCTCACAAGTTACAAGTAGGTTGTAACCCATCAAAAACTCANCATTAAATGGTGATAGCCGCTGGGAATCGTGGCAACACCACTGCTGTTAGCTGATGGTAGAGGCGCGAGGTTTTGTTGACATTCGAACGTGTGTTGGAGGTTATACATGCCTGTGAACAAACCATGGCCTNTCACATTATTATTAACAATTGGTCAATGATCAATAACTTATTAATTGCCATAAGAATGCATGTACAATGATAAGAATCGATTTATACATGCAGAAAAAGAAAAAAAATTCACATTATCGGTGAGTGGTCACCCATCCAATTCCGAACCTTACTCGATGTTACTTAACTTTGGTGATCGTCTGTTGTGCTGAAGTCCAAGTCCGCTATCCTGTGATTCTTGAGAATATAACATTTCGATATTCTAGATAAGGCGAAGATTCGGATTCTCTGATGATTGACATATGATTTTGCCCAAACCTTAATTATGACCCTTCCTAATTAATGAACCTTATTTCTGACCCTTATTTCTGACGTTCATTCCTGACCCTCATGATCCCTGTTTCTGACATTTATTTTTGACTCTCATTTCTGACCCTCGTGATCCTTAGTTTTGCCCTTTTTTGTGAGCTTCATTCCTGATCCTCGTGACCCTTATTTCTGACGTCTATTTTTTACTCCCATTTTTTACCCTCGTGACCCTTATTTCTGACGTTTATTTTTGAATCTCATTTCTGACTCTCATGACCTTTAGTTTTTACCCTTTTTAGTGAGCTTCATTCCTGACCCCCGTGACCCTTTTTTCTGACGTCTATTTTTTACTCCCATTTTTGACCCTCGTCACCCTTATTTCTGACGTTTATTTTTAAATCTCATTTCTGACCCTCATGACCGTTAGTTTTTATCCTTTTTCGTGAGCGTCATTCCTGACCCTCGCAACCCTCATTTTTGACGTCTTTTTTTTACCCACATTTTTTACCCTCGTGACCCTCATTTCTCACGTTTATTTTTGACTCTCCTTCCGGACCTTCGTGACCCTTAGTTTTGACCTTAATTCCTGATCCTTATTCCTGACTCTCGTGACTCTTATTTCTGATGTTTATTTTTGATTCCTATTTCTGACCCTTGATTTTAACCCTTATTTCTGACTCGTGATTTTGACCCTTATTTAGGTTACTGATGAATTCTCTGATGGGATCAGTTATGCCCAATCGGACTTGGACAAATGTCTGTAACATCTTATTAGGGACAACTAAGTTACGAAGGGGTTGAGCTACATAAGTTAGTGATCGGTGGTAAACTCATCTGTCACCCACAATAATCATACCTATTAGTATTGTTGCGTTTGGAACCTACAGATTACACGTCAGGTACAACCTATGAGTCAGTAACCTGCAACAAACTCATAGGTTCCCAATGTACATTGGTGGCTCCCGACAAAATTTCTACTCGGGTTGAGTTAAAAAACTAAGCGCCAAGAACGTTGATCCTACTCCTACTAATTTCTTATTCTACGGAGAATTTTATTTTCAATCTTTTTCCTATTGAGCACTGTTTTTCTTATGGAAATTTGATTGCACACTATACCTATTTATTCGCCATTCTTGACTTGGCTTTCTGTTTCATTTATTTGTATTTTTTTAAAATTTCAAATTTCCATTAAGAGCCAAACCAAACTTTTTCTTGGCGCAGATTTTTTATAAAAACATTTGCTTTTGTTTTTTTAAGGAGAGTTCATTAATTTTTTTTAAATAAGCAAAGAATTGTTTTCATATCATGACAAATTTGTTTTTTTCTCAATTCAAGTAATTTGTTCTGTCACAAGATAGAACATTCTTTCCTATATAATAAGAGAGAGGCATCGGGAATCTCGAATGAGAACTCGAATGCGAATCGATTCTATGAAAGCCGAACTCGCATTCGCCGTGATGATTGAGTATCGATTGTGTAAATATCGATATAAATATCGATCCTATATGATAAGAGAGAGGCATCGGGAATCTCGAATGAGAACTCGAATGCGAATCGATTCCATGAAAGTCGAACTCGCATTCGCCGTTCGGTCAAGTGTGAGAATGAATGCAATGAAATGGATGACTGAGTATTGATTGTGTAAATACCGATATAAATATCGATTGTATAAAAATCGAGAGATGGCGGCGGGCGAAAGACCCGAAAGACGCATGAACTTCCATGAGGTTGAGCAATGCGGCCGCGACAGCGCTGTCTAAAAAAGCGCCTGAATTATAAAGTGGACTTATTGCTTATAACCTAAATTAAGAAACAATCATCGGTATACATTGAATACATCAGTGCATATTTTCCACACATGGATTGATTTATAATGACGGGAATGTGAAATTATTTTTTTGTAATGAATGTTAAAAATTGAAAGATAGTTGGAATGATTGATAATTAGATGAACTTGACTTGATGGCACGAGTGGAATAAAATAAAAGTGGTTAATTACTTTCGTCACAACATAGTCAATATATTTTGGCTCATAAATTAGCAATGTGCTTCCACATGTGAATTTCTATAACGATGGAATTTAAATTGAATTCAATGATTTATTGTATTCAATTAATTGACATTGCCTGAATATTGGCAGCTAATATATTGATTCCAAAATGGTTTTTTGCAACAAAAAATGATGCAATCAATTCCATGATCGAATTTGATCAGGATGGCATTGAGAACAATATTGTAAATTATAATTAGACTCATTTAAACAATTATTTTTTTAGTTATCCTCGAAGACGATCGGTCACATATACACACACATACACATACACATACATATATACATCTGGGTATGGTCTAAAAATTGCCTACTCGAACTCCTGAGCCCAAAAGTAGTTATCCTGATACAAATGTTGGCATTTTTGGATTCGACAAATACCATGTTTTTATTCGGAAGTAAAATGAATCTCATGTTTTTCTAAATGATTCAGACCAAATTCGTAACTTCCATAAATAATATGATTGTAATTTTTTTATTCGATTTTTGTTTTTAGACGCTTTGTGAATTGCAATCAGTACTAATACCACAAAATCAAAGAATATTGATATTTATCGGTGCAATAAGAAAGTCGGAATACTTTTCATTCAAAGATTTTCAATCATCTACTTTATCAATTGAATTGTATAGGAAAAGCTCGAAAATAAAAGATGGATAATTAGCGGCTTTCGAACAAAATTCCATAAATACTTGCTTTTTTCAATATTCTCTTAGGAATGAATAATAGAATGGTTCAAATTTACAAA
The DNA here is from genome assembly GCF_001412515.2 of Diachasma alloeum. NCBI lineage: Eukaryota > Metazoa > Arthropoda > Insecta > Hymenoptera > Braconidae > Diachasma > Diachasma alloeum. Next base: position 322,801 of record NW_021680617.1, on the reverse strand, counting down.
AGTAATTTTTACAATACAGTTACAGTACAATTCTGGAAAAATTATTCTTTGAGTTGAAAATTGATTATGATTGAATCATTTGTAAAAAAAGTCATGGTCTCTCAAAATCGCAATTTTTCAATAATTTCATTAGTCTACTTCGAAAAGTTGACTAATTCGACTTTCTATTTTTTCCAAATTTTTTCAATATTCTTTCATAATTATGAGTAAATAGCAGTTATACTGTTAAAAAAAAGAATTGAAATTTTAAGGACAGTTTAATAGTAAATTTTAGGAGTTTGAGAGGGAAAAGGCATAAAGTGTAAAATTCCATTGAAAATTTACTGCAATTCAACATTTTTTAATAGCATGAAGATGAAAACTTTCAAGTTACTTGAATTCTCATTCAACATATCGAAGGGTCCTAGAAGAAAAGGTCTATCTCGGAAAGATAATTCGAACGGGGTCTATCTCAGAATTCCGATGCAAAAGGGTCTAACTCGATGTTTTCTATCTAAAAGGGTGTAACTCAAGTCCCCCCGCAAGAAGGGTCTATCTCAGAAGAAATCTAAAAGGGTCTAACTCAGGTGGACCTCTACTGAACACTGATTAAGATTAAGGACTAATTGTCTCGCTGTGTACAGTCTCTAATAACAGAGTAAAGCAAAATAATCATGCGTTCCGCTAATGGGGAATGTATGATTCTCTACGTAATTAGTCATCTGAGAAGAAAATTGTGAGTGTCAATTTTTTAGTGAAACTTCGTTATGTCTTCTCTTAAAATTTGTTATTTCTTCCTTAAATCAATTATTATTATGATACAAATGTATCTATCGAAATGATAGATGTTGCAGGGATTGGTAATAAGAAAACATTAGAGAAATACACACCAGTAACGCGTAATCTTCTCCTGCTGATGACTTGGTCTGGGGAGGAATGTAAACGTTGCGGAGAATGGACTGATCTTTACATTGATGAGAAAGCTGGGCCGAATGAGTCAATATTGGTGGAAAGAGCAGTTGGGCTTTAGGATAGTTGACATGTTTTAGGAACTCGAGGAAAAAAAGGGTGGAAATTCATAGAGGGTGAAGTTTGGGCTAGATTTAAATGTCACCTTCATGACACTCACCAGGATCTAACAGCAGTAACTAAAATTTTGTACAGTAAATTAGGCTTGTTCCCTCACTGCACTCTTCATGCTCACTCTATATCATTGTCGGAGTGATCATCACAAGTGAGCGGGGCTTTTCGTGATCGTCGAGATACATTCGACTTGGATTTTGCCCCTGACGATGATGGCTTCAAAGAGATTTTTAACAACTGATAGTAGGCATGATAAGCCGGAGGAATGGCGTTTTTAGAACACAAGAATAAGAAGTCCTGTAGTTTTCCTTCAGGAATCCCAAGATCGTTCGAATAGGCTCTCTTCAATTGATAAGTTCTCAAATCCAATGGCCGAGTATACTTCTGGACGTCAATTTTTTGATAATTCTCATCGAAATCTGTCTTGAATTGAAGTACGTTTGGAGTTTCAGGGCTAACGACAATCTCTTTAACTTGAGACCACGGGAGTTTTCTCTTCTCCACGTCTAAAGTCCACTGCTGTTTCACCACTAGTTCCTTGAAATCAAATATTATTTCCTGTGAAACTTGTGTCACAACGTACTCGCCGCCTTCGGCGTCTTGTCCCTTTGCCGCCTGAATGATTCCTTGCAATTGATATGGAGTGAAGGTCTGTCTGTCAGCTGATTTTCTCTCGATACATGCATGCATGGAATCACTTTCATTCTGGGTATGACCCTTTTCCAAGAACTGATGAGTAATCTCAACGTTGAAGTAATTGGCGGCCAATACGTACATCGAACAGACGAATCGATTGCGATTTTGTGCCTGACAATTATCAAAATAGAAAATGAATCGTTTCACTCCATTTCTACTCTTCTTCTCGATGTAATTCATGATGAAACTCGCGATTTCATTGGGACCTTTAGTACCGATATTCTCTGTCCATAAATAGCAATAGCTTTGATGTGGACCGATATCATAAACCGTGAAATTGAACATGTGATGTTTCCTTCGATAGTACAAAAGCCCAAAATTCCCCCGTGGCAATTGGAATACTTTTTGCAGATTGAAGCAGGAGACACTGAGATGAGTATTTCGCTTCCATTGTATCCGCCTTCTTCAGCTCTCTAGCTCGCAACTTGTTAGCCAAATGAGTCTCGTATTTCTCTTTCTTCACTAATTTATCGTCGGGTTTGGAGTTTTGATAATCCACGCAAATGTCGCATTGATATTTCTTGGGCTTCAAGAATCCGATGTTGAACTCAGTGTTGAATACGTCCCTATATTGTCTGACAGTTGCTGGTTCAAGGCCTTGCTCTTTCACCCAGTCCACATAATAAGTGTGCATCTGAGGAATCGATAAATTTTCCTCGAGATATTCTCTCTTAGAATCTTTCCGAGTGTAATGTGATTCTACGCATAGAATGAGATTGATGTGGTCCACAATACTCTTCTCTTTATCGGGTGCGAGTCCGCGAAAATGCGTTGAATTTGTTTTTCCTCGGTAGTCCACAGGAACTGCATCCCCACTCTCCATTTTCTTCAAGGCTGTGTCAACCCACTTATGGCTTATCGATAAAGTTTGTTAGAACATCGTCTTACAAACGACAATCTTGATACTATTGACTTGGAAGAATAACTGTCGCGGTTTTTTTCTTCGTGTTTCATTCTCAATGTTACTGCTTTTATCCTTCACAAGAACATACCTAATGATAAAATCCCACTGTCGGGCATGATCTCCAATTTCCCAAAACTGAAAGAAAATAGCTTGTCTATCTTCTTGCGTCAATTTCGTCTCGCATTCCAATCGACATCCTGGACCACAAGGAGCTTCAAGTTTCCTGGCCGGGACATATGTTTTTCCATCAGCAGGTAGATGCTCTAAGCCCCGATCCCCAGCAAGTTTAGCAGCTTTGCTGCGCCATTTTGACGGATTCAACAATCTTTTCCGCGTTAACTTCTCTGGAGCAGTGTATGCCCTTGTGTGCTTGGGCCTCACATTGGAAGAACTTTCTTGAGAAGGGAGTTCAACATGGGAGCTCGAGGCAGGGAACAATACATTCGTCGAGGGCGATAATGGTAGCGGACACGTCGGAGGGATAGGTTGTTCATTCTGCGAACTACAAGCTTCTGCCCTGTCATAAACATCCTCAACTGGAGGAAAATTCATGGGAGCCGTTACGAAAGGGTGGGTTGGCTGAAGTGATGCGAGAGGATTACACCCGAGAATTGGAATGGGAGCACAACAGATCTGCAGATTCTGCTTAATGACTCCATTCCACGTGTGAAAATTCGACGTGTCTTGCAATACGCTAAATGGGAAGTTAGGCTTCCTTGTTGTTATTATCCTACCGGAATCCATATCGAGCCAATCTCCTGACTCTGCAAAAATTTTGTTATCGAAAAGTTCTCATAATCAATTGCAATAATCAGGAATCACCATTTCTGGGGCTTGTCTCTCTTTGTAGACTCTGCGAAGGAAGCACATTAGGATTCACCAATGCATTCATATAAACGGATACTCTCCACCTAATAGAAATTATAGGATTCGATAACCTGGGAGTTATAAGAATTAAACAAGAAAAACAAGTTAAACAGAGGATGGGAGAAGCATGACATAACATTTGAGATGAAATTTTCGCTGGCTCGACATTTCGATATCCAAATTTTTTAACGAAATTAATTATGTAGTAAATTAACCAGTAAAACTTGACGTCGAAAATTGTAAGAGCGCGATAAATCGAAAACTTATAGGGAAATATTTAAATTAAACTTACAGGGAGAATCCGCAAAATTGAAACCAAAATTTAAATTTGTCGGTCCAGACATAACTGCCGTTGCCCACGATCCGACTATCTACTTTACACTCTCCACGTTACTTCTTTTTTCACTTTTTAGCGTAATTAATAAACGTGTTGAAATCAATGGTCTGTCAAACCCGAGAACACAATGAAGTCAGTGTAAATACGGGTTGAGGGAAATATTTCACCATCGTCGTCGTGTGAGTACCAGTATGACTTTAGCAGGAATTTCCCAATTCCCCCAATATATTTATATCATTATTTAAACAGTAGTTAGTAGGGGTCCACCTGAGTTAGACCCTTTTAGATTTCTTCTGAGATAGACTCTTCTTTTGGGGGGAATTGAGTTACACCCTTTTAGATAGAAAACATCGAGTTAGACCCTTTTGCATCGGAATCCTGAAATAGACCCCTTTCGAATTATATTTCCGAGATAGACCTTTTCTTCTAGGACCCGTCGATATAAACATTCCGTACCTAATTACTCGATAGTTTCGGATGCTGAAGCAATTATAATTGTCCAAATCGAAAATAGAATTATTTAACTTTCTGAATGTTGCGTTCAGTAAGTTTTTCTCGAAAGTTGATTAGAATCAGTAGCTAGAATTAGGCCATTATAGAATTTGAATGCGACACAATGAAAACCATGATCAGTTTTTTCACTTTGAAAAAAATATATATATCCAAATTTAAACATTGTAGAGAACAAGAATAACGATATTTGTGTCATATACTGTGAATTATTAAGAAGAATTTCAGATTAACGAAAAAGGATGGTGCAGAAGTCACACTGTCATTTTAAGGTTTTATTTTCTATTTTGTGCTGGAAACATGAGATGATATTCAGAGAATAGCTAGTTTTTTCCGGATGTAAGATGATACGACAGTTTTCCGGAGAATTCAAAATAATTATAAGGGTATCTCTTAAATATTAGAGAATTTTTTAATAGACAATGGGAGAACAATTAATAGGAAAAGGTGGAATTTTCCAAATAAAATTGATGTGAAAGAGGTATTAGCTCGAACATAATTTGAAAAATTCGAGAAATTTATCGAATTTTCTCAACAATTTCACAAACATTCAAAAAAAAATTCACAAAAATGTTGGAATTTTATGGAGAATTTGAAAAAATTTCAGATGATTCATGATTCAAGTTTCAAGTCCTATAATATCTGATAAAAATGTAAGAAAAATCATGAGTGACGAGAAATTCTCTGAATTAGCCAAAGAGTATCAGAATCAGCCTTATAATTTTTTCAGAAAAATAGTTGAATGCTGTTGTAAAGGTGTAAGTGAGAGTCAAGGCGGCGGCAAAGACTAATAAATTCTGAGTTGTGAGAAACTCAATAATCATTGTTTTGTACTCTGAATCGAATTTTGATTACAATTATAGTTAGAATCTCATTCAAGAAGCACAGAAATTCAGAATTAGTAAATCACTTATTGAAATTTTGACACTGAACAGGCGATCAACCGATAAGCATTATTTTCATGAATCTTAACACTCAGTATAATAAGACGATGATGAATCATTCATTTTTGAAAGAAACACAAGGAAAAAAATGAAAAAAGATATAAGGAAAGGGCATCACCGTCGCAGCCACGGCGGCGCTAGCGAATACGAAAAAGGAGCCTTTCAGTTTGACTGAGATAACAATGCAAAGCCAAAACTGTTAATAGTCTTAACTTAAGACCAGGAAGATTTAGATTTTAGGAAATTCGTGACGATGTGTTTAAACTTTACAAAATCTACTTCAAATAGGATGGATAGGGGATGAATTATAGGAACCTTCAGGAAGTTTACAAGTTCCCTTAAAAATCAGAAAATTGTCGGTTTTTTCTGAATGTAAGATGATTCGAGCTTCCAGAGAATTTAAAACAATTATGAGATTTTTTGAAAAAAATAAAAAAAATCCACGAGTTTTTCGGAAATTAAAACAAATTTTCAGTATCTCTCAAATATTCGAATTTTTGAATAAACCATGGGAGAACAATTGATAGGAAAAGGCGGAATCTACCAAATAAAACTGATGTGAAGGAGTCACGCGACCCGAACTACTGTACTCTGATTGATTCAAATGGGAAAGAAGAACATAATTTGAAAAATCTGAGAACATAATTTCACCAAAATTTCCACGTTTTCCAAGCAAAATTCACAAGAATTTCGGGATTTCATAGAGAATTTGAAAAAATTTTAGATGATTCATCAAAGTTTCAAGTTCATGGCATCGTTGAATAAAGTTGTGTAAAAAGATTATGAATGAGGAGATAATACTCCGAATTAGCGAAGGAGCATCAGAATCGGTCATATAATTTTTCCAGCAAAAATAATTACATGCTTTTGAAACGGTGTAAAAGAGAATTAAAGGGTGGCGAACACAAAACAATTCTGGGTTGTGAGAACTTTAATAATTATTGCTTCGCACTTTGAATAGAATTTTGATTATAATTATGTTAGAACATCATTCAGTGAGCACATAAATTCAGAATTAGTGAATCACGTATTGAAATATTGAAATTGAACAGATGATGAACCGATAAACATTGTGTCCATTGATCTTAACACTCAGTTTACTAAGCCGATGATAAATCATTAATTTTTGTAAGAAACACAAGTAAAAAATGAGAAACAGAATAATGAAAGGGCATCAACGTCGCGGCAGCATGCGGCCGCGGCGGCGCTAGTTAATTGATACACGGAGAGAAATATTCAGTAAAAAATACGGAACAATTCACGTAATCCATAATGGGGCATCGTTTTCCGGCAATTTTTATAGGAATGGAAGAGAAGAAATCTGAAACGTTCAGTGAATCTTCAGGTTCATCACCGAACAAAGTACGAAATTGTCACGTAATTTTTCCCGAAGATGTAAAATCTTACAGAAACTTCCCGACTTATTATGCCTCCAAAATTAAAAATTCTTTTACGTTCAAAAATTTTTAAGAAGCTGGTGAGTTATTTCTACGTTCTGTTCCGTAAAATTTTTCAATCGTTGGGGAAAAATTACGGAACGACTTGTTGTCTCCACAGCGGTGAGTCATCAGAATTTACGTGGTAATTTGTACAATTTCCGTTTCGACTCACAGTTTTTATTGAATTTTACATCGCTGGTGGATTACGTTTCGAAACGTAATTTTTACTTCTTTTTTCCGGTGATTTTTAATCAATTTTTCTCTCCGTGTAATTGAATAGAAATAAGTGATTCTACTCTAAATTCATTGTTTCTACCATTTCGTAATCGTTTCGTAATTGTTTCTACCGGACGTTGTTTGGAGCGGACTGTACTGTCGACGCTCCAAAGGGACTGCGGGCGGGGATCCACTTTTTTTACCCTTATTTTTCTAATTTGGGGGATGAGGGTTGCAGATAATATCTGAGCAACCACCATCCCTCTTTACGCATGCGTTATTGAAATAAAAACTGCAATTATTAAATGGAAAAAATTACGAAAATTGACATTTCAGGAGGGGTTGGAGGGGGTATACATGCATACGGAGGGTTGAAATTTTTACCCAATCAGGGGAGGGAGTTGCAGAATCTATTCCAGCCACCTCCATCCCTCCGTTTGCATGTGTTGTGTAAATAAATACTAAAATTCTTAAATGAACAAAAACTTTCGGGAAAATCGTGACTTCCCAAAGGTTGGAGGAGGGGCATGTATGCGGAGGGTTGCAATTTTCACCAGAATCTATTCTAGTCGTCCTCATCCTTCCGCCTGTATGCGTCGTTCAAATAAAAAATGCAATTGTTGAATGAACAAAAAAATTCTTGAAATTTGAGACTTCACGTGTTGGGGCGGGGAAGTATAAGGAGAGTTGAAATTTTTCGCCGTCAAGGGGAGGGGGTTGCGAAATCAATCATTTCATCCTTTTATTTATATGCGTTGTTTCGATAAAAGATGCAATTGTTATATGAGCAAAAAAATTCTCGATATTTGAGACTCTACCAGGCGTGAAGCAGAGAGGCATATATGCGGAGGGTTAAAAATTGCATTCAAGAAGGGGAGGGGATTGCGTACATCCCTCCAACTTCCAACCCCTTGTGAAATCTTAATTTTAGGAATTCTTGTTCAAATATTTGACCATTTTATTTTTTATTTAAACAACGTATGCAAACGGAGGGATGAGAGTGGCTAAAATATATTCTGCAAACCCTCCCCTTATTAGGTAAAAATTTCAAACGTCCATATACATGCCTTTCCTCTTCATCCGCTTGGGAATTCGCCGGTTTCAAGAATTTTTGTTTTCATTTAACAATTGCATTCATTATTTACACAACGTAGGCAAACGAAGGGATGATGAAGGCTAGAATAGAATAGAAGAGTCAATGCTAAAAATTTTTTTTCTCAACTTTTTGGTTGTTGACCAGGGAGGGAGGGTTGTACCGATACGCATGCGCGTGGGAGTTTCAAATAAATTTAGAAAAATAAAGGAGGCGGACCCCCTCCCCGCCTTCACAAAGGGGAGATTTTGCAATAAAATTATTATTTCACTCAAAAAAATATTTTTTCTCAATTTTTTGCGTCATTGACATGGAATTTATCATTTTTTTCGCATGAGGTAATCATTTGATACTCGTCTCCGTTCGAAATGTCCCAATTTGGTGAACACGTGACCAAACATCATAAAATAAATCACCTCACGAAACTGATAACTCTTCAATCCTCGGATGGTTTTTTTTTTCATGTGTACGTCAAGGTAAGCCTTGAGGTTGCTATAGGATTTGATAGGTCTAGGCAGTATAGGAGAGGACTTTTAAGGGCCGAAAAGAATTGAGGATTCGAAAGGTCTCCGGAAAACTACGTCGCAGAACTGATTAGGACTTGGCAGGTCAGTCTAGGTCTGGAGTAATCTTCAAAGACCTGTGTAGGTCCAGTCAGAACCAAATCCTCAACTCGGGCTTGAGAAAACGAAAATTACAAATATTGAATGTCTAATTTCATCTTTATGTTGAATGTCAAATGTTATCTTTATGTCGAAATCATGCATCCCACCAATAGTCATGATATTTAGAATCGAATTTCATTCACGGTCAAGCCTAAAATATGCTGTTGTTAATCGAGGATAATTTTTCAACGTTGTATTTCTATTTTGTTTATTGCAGAGTATTGAGAAACGAACAATTGACGTATTTGGTTGTCATTCTCCCTCCCCCCTCAATTTCCGTCGAGTACCCTTGACAACGAAAAATGATTTATCCATCAAGTTCCTGCAAATTCACGTACGTTGATCCGACGTAATGGTAATTTATCCGTTGTCTAGCTGAAATTTTTTTTCTGTTGAAAAAGAAATCTCACCGTTGATTTTTTCTCCATCACTTCTTTATCACTTGAACGCAGAGTACTTGATCACTTTCAGTATGTAAAATGTTTCCAGGTTGGTATAGTTTTGGCATTTTGTTATGCTGAAATCATATTTGATTATTAATTGCCATGTTTATGGTGTTAACAGATATGACTCCTCGTGGTGTTCAGAAGAGTACTGGTCCAAATTACTCAACTGAGCGATATTTAGTCAAGATGACCTACTGGGCTAGACTGTAGACCGATAGCAATAGATGAATTTACATAACAATGCCTATGGCCAGTTACACTAAACACGTAATTGATATAAATATGCTTAGGATATCATGTTCGTAGGTTTTGGGTTACAAACTCACACCAAATGAATACATCGGAGGTCAACATATGTGCAGCACGAGTGAAAGCACAGTGTGGAGTGACTACGAATAATTTAGCATAAATAATAAATAATATTGTAAATACGTGTCGACGATGTGATGTTGACGGGTTATGAATACACGCCACCGGGTTGGTAATATTTTGGTTGTCACGAAGTTCAATTTTAGGATGTAACCTTCCAAAAACGTCAAATTATTAATCCATATTAGTCTACCCTCATTAGTCTATCCAATTCCACATCTCCGCTTAATCGAGCATAAATAATAAATAATGTTGTGAAACATCTTAATGATGTGATGCTGAGACGTTATGAATACTCACTATCAGGGTGGTAATTAACTTCCTTCCAATTAAATTTAATTTCGCGCATGGATTTTCGAAACATGTAAAATACTGAATCCGCATTTGTTCTTCCTCATTGTTTCAAGTCCTCTTGTTGTTTAAATGTTCCCTTATTATACTATATTAGCATCTAACCTTCCTTCTGAATTTCATTTTAAATAGTCATCGAAACCCGCTTTCTTTGTAGAGGTAATCTCGGATAATTTTTTTGAATTGAGTGTGCGTGATATCACTTGATGACGAATTCATCAGTTTCTGGAAATGCGAATAGAGATGAATCACCTTCATGGCAGTGGCCGTCTATATATTTGTGTTTCGTGATTCTAATGACTAATGACGGAAAACACGTTGATGTCAGCTAGTCCTTACCCTCTTACCATTGCGTGTTGGAATTTTAATCAGTGAATTCTTCTACGCTCAACTGTATCAAGAGAGATGAAATGAACAACCCTAACAAAACAAAAACAAATGTTTTTGTAAAAAAACATCGAAAAGAAATTAAAACGGCAAGTCAGGAATGTCGAATGAATGTTCATAGTGCGCAATCAAATTTCTATGAGAAAAATAGTTTCGAATGGAATGAGGATTTTTAAAAATTCTCTATGTGATAAAAGAAAGCAGAAGGACGGCCAACGTTTTTGGCGCGGATCAAAAGATGGAGAATTAGATTTATACTAGACAGTAAGTTGAAAATCTTCGCGCCAAGAACGTTGGTCCTTCTTCTACTAGTTTTTTATTTCATAGAGAATTCTTCTAACCCTTATTTGATTTGAATTGCCACCCTGGTAATCGGCAGGGAATCATCTCTCTATATAAATAAAAAAATAAGGCGAAAAATTCAGGGGACGCTCAAGTTCAGGGGACGCTAAAATTCAGGGGACGCTCAAATTCAGGGGACGCTGGTTGCCTATACGGGGGTTCCTATATGGGGAAGTGCCTGTATTTATAAGGGATGTCTATATGGGCGGGTGGTGATAAAGGGGATATCGATATTTTAGGGGGTGCTCATATGGAAGATGTTTATGAGGCATTCCACGCTATTTCAATAATAAATAATCGATTTTTTTTAGATTTCGATTTAAATTGAGTACTTTGTAGAAGAACCCCTAAAATATTCCTAAACGGGAGGAAAAAAAAAATTTTTTTTCACAAGTTATTCAAAAAACAAAATTTGGTGCATTACCAGGGAGGGAATTGTTTATAGCGTCATAACTCGATAAACATCTGTTATATCGAAAAAATGAAAGAATACTTTTTTACTGCAAAAGAGTGATATATTCATA
>NW_021680617.1:308316-308610 GCF_001412515.2 Diachasma alloeum | reverse complement strand
AGACGCTTTTGTTGATTTAGAGAAACTATTAAAATCATCAATATTCACTGGAGTTTCACTTACAACTCCTTCAGGCATTCTTTCAGCCATATTAGGCACTTTTTCAGCCTCATCACATTCATCAATATTGCAATTATCTGATTTCTCAATATCAGATTTTGCTGGAGGTTTTATTTTAACTCCTTTCGGCATTCTTTCAGCCTCAGGGGGCACTATTTCAGCTCCACTATGCCCTATTCCAGGCCTTGACTGCAAAAATTTAGTTTCATCTACAATAACGTCTCGCACTACAGA
>NW_021680617.1:306019-306252 GCF_001412515.2 Diachasma alloeum | reverse complement strand
CAAATGTGCGATCTTGTCCATCTCTTCTAATTTAGCACCGGCTGTGATTAATTCACTAATCAAGTCATCAAAATTCACAAAATGTTTCAACAGGGTTGTCTCGCCCTCCAGTTTCAGTGCAAGTAACTTCTTTTTCAATGCAAGTTGAGTCGCAAGGCTTTTCCTCAAATATAATTTGTCCAATTTTTCAAAAATGTCTCTTGCCTTGGTTTCATTTGTGACAAAACCCAAAA
>NW_021680617.1:304461-305772 GCF_001412515.2 Diachasma alloeum | reverse complement strand
CCTTCTGATGAATCCAGAAAGCTCGACGTGCTGTGTAATATGAGACGTTGAAGGTTTTCTGAATCATGGAAATCGACCAAGTCTTAGGAACCATTGTAAGAAATTGAATTTTCTCTGATGGTTTCTTAGCGCTTTCCAGCTTCCGTTTGACTTCCTCAATGAGACAACTGGTGTCAGAGTGACCCTCAAGACTATCCAATGTCTTACTAATAACCTCATGAATATCATTGATCATTTTCCTCTGTTCTGCAGCACTTCGTTTGCTCCAGTCACTCGGGATGATAGGCTGACCCAGTGATGGTAAAGCTTTATTCAATGCCTGTATGGCGACTTCTCGTTGCTCACCGTCATCTAATTCAAACTCTTCATCGGAATTCCCTGAGTCGCTGGATCTGGAGAAAGTCTCGAGATGGTTCGAAACTTCTTCACTTACGCCCATTACACAGTTGGCCATCTTCTTCTGCTTCAAACTTATGTGACACGACTTGCAAATAAACTGGCCATATCCTATTTCTTCGGCAAACGATTCACGAACGTCATCACTCACTCGAATAATTGACTTGTTTACGCGAGAATGATTTTTCTTCCCAAGTGGGTTACAACACAGTTTAAAAGTAGGCATACTTCCACTGATTTTGCTCGCAACGTAATCTTCTCGAAATACTTGTCTCGATGTCACCTTGACAAATGTGATCGAAATCTGGAATACACTGTATTTATGCACTTAGTGCTAAGATTGANCAATTAAATACTGCCTTCATCAGCTCCCCTTTTGTTGTTTTTATTCCTAAGTTATGTGTCATAATGATTCCCGTACAAATTTCAAAATTATAAAAAGAAAATAATCTCGTAGGGTTTCAGAATGCGGCAATTGATTTAATTTCGGGGGATAGCATGCGAAGGAATCAATGAGTATGATTCTTTGATGGCTTACTTGCGGCCTAACTCAGCGGGGTTCTTGAAATTATCTCGACGCAGCCTCACTAAATAATTATTATCTCAGACTCTATATGAGATTACCCCATGAAAATTGGACAGCGGATTTCATGATAAGCATTCTATAGAATATATTTTTTTCGGCATTTTTTCGAGATGAGTTTTTTTTTACAACATTTATTTATTTATTTATCAACAAATCGCGAGTAAATTTAATTTTTTTGTAAAATATATTTTTTTATATGAATATATCACTCTTTTGCAGTAAAAAAGTACTTTTTCATTTGTCCGATATAACAGATATTTATCGAGTTATGATGCTGTAAACAATTACTTACCTGATGGTACACCAGATTTTGTTTATTGAATAACTAA
>NW_021680617.1:276362-302298 GCF_001412515.2 Diachasma alloeum | reverse complement strand
CCCCCCCGGGGCTGGCGAGCGGAGCGAGCAGGGGGCGTAGCTCCTTAGTTTAAAATGATAGTAATGAGTTCCGCAAAAATTCGGACAATCTGGACATACGAAGACCGGGGTTTTTTCAATGGTGGAGATGCATTGATCGTACAAAAAAATCATATCATTATTGTGCGTAAAACGGTTGTATTTTCAGAGAATACTCATTTTTTATATGTTTTATGCGAATAAGTAACGAACCGCTGAGACGATCGTCTTCATAAACTCATCAGTTCTAGGTTACATTAATATGCATCGGTTGAAAAAAACATTGAAATCGCATCATTACTTTGGAAGAAATACTGGAATTTCTTGGTAAAAATTGGTCAAGAAAATTTCGAAAAAAAAATTATTTGAAGCAGTACAGAGCATGATAATGATCACCAGGGTCAAACGAGAGAGAGGTCAAAAGAGTATTCACAAGAATCAAATGATCACAAGGTTTAAACCAGAGGGCCTCATATTTATTCCCTTGATTATTCTGACAGCCTCTCCCCTTTCGCCCCTGTGGTCGTTTTTCTCTTGTGATTGTTCATCCTGTCTCCATTTTTCCATAAAGCCGATGTTCGCTCCTTGCAAATTATCTTTCTTATAACACTTTTCGAAGTGTCACGTTCATGATTTGTTCGGAATGACCCCCACTATCTTTCCATTCGTATCTGTTCACATGGGAGTGGGGAGACATCGAGCGAAAACCGAAGACCATTCTCTTGTGACGAGGACTTTACAGACATCACTTGACCCACAAAATTCGAAAGTCCCCGAGTAAAAAACTGATGAGTGGGACCATCTCACAGAATAATCGAATTCCATCTGTCGTTCGGAGTAACTGCACGGACGATGCTACCAGGCTTCGGTTAAATTGTAATTTGAAATTGCCGTTAGTCTATTACTCATTCACACAAGAATTTGAATGCGAAATTTTTCTATTAATTGGAAAAAGAATAACTCAACGAACTTATTACAGATTACATAAGTGATCAATAACTGAATCGCATTAAATATCCATTCCGTTGTTAGTGAGTAATTGTCATTCAAATTTTGAGACTATTTGAATAATTGTCAATGAAAATATGAAATTGACCATTATTCTTTCGATCGGTATCTGATATTCAGAGATTTCACATTACTTGCTTGGCAGCTCAAATGAAGAATGAATTTTTCACTTCCTTGGATAATCGGTAATTAAGTTTTCATAATACATATTTACTTGACAAATGAGTAATGATTATGAGAAAATTTTCTATTACTGATTCAACCACCGCCTGAAATCCGAAATTATCCAATTCAGTGGTTAATCAGTAATTCTATTTTTCAATTATCGATTGTGTGTTCAACTATTCATCCAAATGTTGAGTTATTCAATTTCTCGAATAATCTTCAATGAAACCTATAAATTACCTCATTGCACAGCTAATGATAAATTACAGATATTGATTTTCAAGTTACTGAATCCCTGAAAATCGAAAGCGGAAGTTTACTGATATCTTCACCTTTTATACCCTCTGAAAGCTTCCTATGCTACTTTTAGAAGGATATGTTCGCAGGGTGTACAGTCGAGCACTAAAGTTCGTAAACAGAATACATAGAATGCAAGTTCAGGCTGTTCACGAACTTTAGTGCTCGACTGTATATGCGTATGTGTGCGTGTGCACAGAAAAAAGTGCAATAGCTTTAGAAAAAAGTTTCTGAATTTTAGAAACCGTGGTTACTAACCTTAAGTTTTAGAAAGAAATCTTTTAAAATTAATGATCAAAATTGGGATTCACCGACGTCGGTGGCCGAGTGGATTAGACATGTTGTAATGTGGATTTTCGAGTCTGGTGGATTTTCACAGGGGGTCGAGTAAGTTGCCTGTGGAGCGCTAAAGCACTCGGCTCGCGGGAAGCGGGAAGGTTTGAAAATGAATGTGAAATCGACACTTAGTTAAAATTCACTTAGATTGGTTTCAATCGAAAATATGCTTGAGACCTTTTGTAAAAACACAAGTTAAGCTGGAAGATGTTTCCACTTAACAATTTTTCCTTACGCTACTTTCCTAAAATTATTCCAAGTTCAAGTTACACCTCCTAGACCAGAGTGGGGAGCCAATCATACGATTGCCCCTTCGATAGAGGGTGTCGCTACATCCCACGTCTCTCGGCCTTAAGGCCCACCCTCACTGTGACTACGTGACCTATGACGCTGGGCCCTCGGTCTGGGCAAAAAGTAGGAGAGGAAAGTGTCGGGGTTCAGGTCAGCTCGGGAGATTTTTCTGAAGGGGGGTAAGGTCTTGCAGCTGTCTGGAAAGAAGGGGAAGACGTTTTTCGGGGATTAAGGAGACGCGAGTCCTCAAAAAAGGCAGTAATAGTAATTTCTTCGAGAAGGAATGTTCTTTTGAAGGTTTCCGTCGTTTGAAGGAAAGTTTTTCGAGAAGGTTTTATGAGGGTGTTTATTCGTGGGATTAGGATGTCTAGAAAGGTATGCAGGCCTCTTCGAATAGAGTTGAGATAAAAACAGAATTATTTTATTACGGGTTGTGTACGGGAAGTGAAAGTAATTATGGCGTGCGAGAACATCGTCCAGAAATAATGTAACAGGATTTACGATAGGATTTTGAAATCTTGGAGGAACCAAAAGAAATGAAATGAAAAGAGTTTATTGTGGGATTAAGAATATTTCGAGAGAAATATTCTGACAAGAGTTTTGGAGGTTTTATGGGACTGTAGATATTCTTGTTTGGGATTTTCCTTTCCTTACACACACTTGGATTTATAGATTCTTAAATAATTATTTTATTTACATTAATAATTCAATTCTTAGTGGTTCTGTATAATTTCAAATGTATTTTCTATTTTTTCCGCAGAAGTGAAGCGCCACTAGGGAGTTACTAAAAAATCTAGTGTATAACTAGCGTTATACACAACAGATGTAAGTCTCGTGTGCGAAAGGTTGTGAGTTCGATTCCCCGTGGAAACCAACCGAGTGGGAGGTTGCTAATAGAGAAACCGCCTGTACCGGCACGGGTTTTCTGTGGTTTCTCCATGCTACTTCTATGTTCTATGGGAGTGCGAATGCGGTACAGTGTAGAATCCACAGCCGCATGCATAGCGTTGGATAGATTGCCCAATGGGATCCGAAAAGGGACTCCGAGGCCGTAAAAAAAAATTGGGATTGATTTTAAACCAAAATATACTCAATTTTGCAAAAAGGAGGTAGTGATATCCGGAGTGGTGGCTTGTAAAGAGGGGGGTTTTGCAAAGAGGGGTGTTTCATGAAAGGGTGCATTATCGTTAGTGTTTTTCAAAAATATCTTCGAAACTAAGGAAGATATTGAATTTTTACGAAAATTTAGGGGGGGAGGGTCGGTTCTACATAGAGGATTCAATATAACTTGCCTCCCCCCCTCCCAACGTTTCAGTAAAAATTCGCCATCTCCCTTAGTTTCGAAGATATCCTTGAAAAACTCACTGGTAATTAGATAGAATAGCACCTCCTATTCATTCGGGATACTGATAGGTAAATATCAACTTTTTTATATTGAACTTGAAGTAATTTGACGTATATTGTGTCGAAACCTCGTTGCTATAAGTGAATTTAACCTCCTTTGAGCTATCACGCTTAATAATATGTATACTCATGTGGATGTACGGGACTTCCCATTCTGCACTTTCCCTTCTAAAAGCATTTACGAAATATCATTTATGAAGTGTTCATATAAATTCAACGTGTAGTGAAGCACTTATTCTTAAAGTATCAAGCTTCACCAGCACTTAGCATTACCCAGGGTTCGCGACGGGGACGCAGCTGGTATGAACCCCACAAAGGCCAAAATTTGACCCAGTCACCGACTTCAAGTTATTTACCT
Organism: Diachasma alloeum; assembly: GCF_001412515.2. Classification (NCBI taxonomy): domain Eukaryota; kingdom Metazoa; phylum Arthropoda; class Insecta; order Hymenoptera; family Braconidae; genus Diachasma; species Diachasma alloeum. The sequence goes on along the minus strand of NW_021680617.1, from coordinate 298,421 downwards.
AATTGAGTCCGACTCAATTTTCTTCTTGATTTCAATTTCTATTGGTATTAAATGACGAAATAATTCAACTTCCTCAAAAAATTCGTTGGGGTAGTTATATAATCCAATTACCAACTCACCATCGAGCTAAGTATAGTAGAGGAGGGGGGGGGGGGGTAGGAATTGAGGTTGTTGAGGGATGTAACAATTCACTAACGTATGTAATTAGTATTAAAATTACAGTTTAATCAAGACGTTTAGAATATATATACAAAAGAGAAAGAATAATCAAAGTGATCTGATCGGAGGTCAGTGTTAGACTCTACTGACTATAATAAATCGCGTAAGACGGGAATTTGGATACGCGTGACAATAGGTGCGAGCGAGAGGTATTTTATACTGGGCGCGGACAGAGCGCGATGTTGTCACCGATGTCCTGTCGTCTCTCAGCGTTGTCGTATCCGTGCGTATGTTACGCATTGGTGTGTGTGTGTAGCGAGACGCTACATGACTCCCCTGCTTAAGTGAAAAAAGGTAGTTTTTCAGCACTGCAACAGAAAAAGATTAATCTCGGAACAGGTGAAATGTAATAAGCAGGTAAAAAAAAATTTTTGATGAGAAAATTTAGACAGTATAGACGTGAATTGTCGGTCTGTTCGCGAAGTTTACGCGTCTCCTCGGCCTCTGAGTCCTGTTCGCCGTGCTCGTGCTCGGCTGCGGCTGATTCTATTGTTGTTGAGGCTCTTCTGGTACATCTGGCGGTGGAGGCTGTCCTTGGACCTGGTCCATGTCCTCCGGCAGTACGTACGCTGGTCTCAGTCGGTNGACTTCAAGTTATTTACCTAATTGAGTCCGACTCAATTTTCTTCTTGATTTCAATTTCTATTGGTATTAAATGACGAAATAATTCAACTTCCTCAAAAAATTCGTTGGGGTAGTTATATAATCCAATTACCAACTCACCATCGAGCTAAGTATAGTAGAGGAGGGGGGGGGGGGTAGGAATTGAGGTTGTTGAGGGATGTAACAATTCACTAACGTATGTAATTAGTATTAAAATTACAGTTTAATCAAGACGTTTAGAATATATATACAAAAGAGAAAGAATAATCAAAGTGATCTGATCGGAGGTCAGTGTTAGACTCTACTGACTATAATAAATCGCGTAAGACGGGAATTTGGATACGCGTGACAATAGGTGCGAGCGAGAGGTATTTTATACTGGGCGCGGACAGAGCGCGATGTTGTCACCGATGTCCTGTCGTCTCTCAGCGTTGTCGTATCCGTGCGTATGTTACGCATTGGTGTGTGTGTGTAGCGAGACGCTACATGACTCCCCTGCTTAAGTGAAAAAAGGTAGTTTTTCAGCACTGCAACAGAAAAAGATTAATCTCGGAACAGGTGAAATGTAATAAGCAGGTAAAAAAAAATTTTTGATGAGAAAATTTAGACAGTATAGACGTGAATTGTCGGTCTGTTCGCGAAGTTTACGCGTCTCCTCGGCCTCTGAGTCCTGTTCGCCGTGCTCGTGCTCGGCTGCGGCTGATTCTATTGTTGTTGAGGCTCTTCTGGTACATCTGGCGGTGGAGGCTGTCCTTGGACCTGGTCCATGTCCTCCGGCAGTACGTACGCTGGTCTCAGTCGGTCGATGGAGATCGGTATATTCTTGTAGTTACCCAATCCTCCGGACTTGTACCAAATGACGAAGTATTTGTCATGACGACTGATTACGCGGCATGGGCCGATGTATGGTGATCGGTATGCCATTCGCACGTGGTCATCGCGGACAAAAACATGTGTACACGTCGCTAAATCCTTGAAGATGAAGGTTGAACGTGTACCATGATGTGCAGCGGGAGTCAGCGCGATCCTGCGGAAATGCTCGCGTAGATTTCTCACCAATTCCGTTTACTACTGTTGGCATCCTCGAGTCGACCAGTGGAACTGCTTCTGGGTATCGCGTAAATCTGTCGACGATGGTCAAGCACCAGCTGTGTCCTTTTGAGGCAGGAAGAGAGACTAAATCGACGTGTACGTGTTCGAATCGTCGTGATGTTGTCTCGATGTTAGCTATTGGTGTGACCGCGTGTCGCGTTATCTTGTTTTTCTGGCACTCCAGGCAGTGTTTGTTCCATTGGGCACAGTCTTTGTTTACGCCAGGCCACACGTAGCGTTGTGTCACGAGTTTTCGCATGCCTTTGGGTCCAGGATGAGCCATTGAGTGCAGTGAGCTGCAGATCTGTTGTCTCAGCGGAGCAGGAACGTATGGGCGAACTGTATCTGATGATACATCACAGTACAGTGGTTCGTCCATACCTGGGAGTTGTAAGTGGTCCAGTCGCAGGTTCATGTCCGGTCGCTGGAGTAATTGTCGGAGTTCTTGATCGTCGCGTTGGGCATCTACCAGCTGCTGAGGTGTGACGGCAGTCGTGATTTCCTCTACTCGTGATAGGGCGTGTGCCACGACGTTGTCTGGGCCCGTGACGTATCTGATGTCCGTAGAAAACTGGGCGATGTAGTCCAGTCTCCTGTATTGCCAGGGTGAAGTTCGTTCCGGTTTCTGTTGGAACGCGTGAGTCGGCGGTTTGTGATCCGTGAAAATTATCACATGTCGTCCTTCAAAGATGTGAATTACTGCCTCGTAGATTGCTTGCAATTCCCTGTCGTAAGCCGCGTGTTTCTGCGAAGAAATTCCAAGTTTCTTGCTGAAGAAGGCTAACGACTGCCAGGAACCGTGGTGTTCCTGCTGTAGAATGGCGCCGATCGCGTGATCCGACGCGTCCGTGGAGATAGCCCACTCTGCCTCGATATTTGGATGAGACAACAGAGTGGCTTCTGCTAGCGCTTGCTTGCTGCGCGTGAATGCTTCTTCAAGGGCTGGAGACCAGGCTACTGGTTGCTTTCCCTTGACGTTCGTCCCCTGAGTCGCGGCGTTCAGCGGGGCGAGGATTTCTGCTGCTCCCTTGATGAACTTCCGGTAGAAATTTAGAGTTCCGAGGTATCTGCGTATCGATTTAACCGTTGTTGGCCTTGTTAACTCCAGGATCGTGTTGACTCGATCCTTGGGGGGTTTAATTCCTTGAGCATTGATCACGTGTCCGAGGAAAAGTACCTCTGGCTGTCCGAGGACTGATTTGGCGACGTTGATTATCAGCCCGTAGTCCTGGAGTCGTTGGAAGAGGATTCTCAGGTGTTCGCCATGTTGCTCCGCGTTTTCTGATGCTACTAAGATGTCGTCTATGTACGGGAACAAAAATGGTAGATGGCATGTGACCTCGTCGATCAGACGATGTCTGATCAGATAATGTCTGAGCTGCGTTTCTGAGGCCAAATGTCATATATGGGAATTCGAAGAGTCCAAATGGCGTAATTATTGCCGTTTTCTGGATGTCTTCGCGTGCCACTAGAATTTGGTTGAAGGCTTTAACCAAATCTATGGTGGAAAAGATTGTTTTACCATGAAGGTTGGCAGCAAAATCTTCTAGATAACGAACAGGATACTTATTTGGTATTGTCCTGTCGTTGAATGCGCGGTAATCACCGCGTGGCCTCCATCCGTTGTTGCCCTTAGGGGCCAGGTGGAGCGGATGCCCAGAGACTTTCAGATCTCCTCGCGGTTCCGAGCGTCACCATGCTGGAGAACTCCGCTTGAGCGGTTTTGAGTTTATTCGGCGCTAGGTGGCGAGCTCTGCAGGAGATTGGTGGTCCTGCTGTTGTCCTTATGTGATGAACGGTGGAATGCTCCGCTTTTTGAGCTAACCTCCCGGTTTGGTTATTGCTGGGAACTCTTTGAGGATCGACGCGTACAGTAAATCCTCGTTGATGTCGAGGAGCTTGAGAAACGTCGCGCAGAATCGCGCAGACTGGCCATTCAATTGGAGGTCTGTCGCGCTGTCGATGATTGCTCCGTTTCTCAAGTCCGGTAGTAGACTGAAGTGATGCAGGAAGTCAGCACCGATGATGGGTTTACTGACGTCTGGTTCGATGAATCGCCATGTGAAATTTCTGCGAAGACCGAGATCTGGCGAGATGGACACGTAGCCGTACGTGTCGATGAGGGTACCATTGGCCGCGAAGTGTTTATAGCCACTGGTCTCTCTTTTGCTTGGTGGCCGCCTGTAAGGCGTGACAGAGACGTCTGAGCCTGTGTCCACTAGGTATTGGTCCCAGTCGTCCTGTCGGTGATAAATAGGCGGCGGGATTGTGATTGAGAGATGACTTCCGCCACTATTCTCTCTCCGGCGTTTCCCTGAAACTCACAACCAGGTCGACAGTTACGCGCATTATCACCATACTTGTAGTGATACCAGCAGGTGTCAAAATCCTTTGATACTTTCCTCGAGCTGGAGCGTCGGGGCGAAAGGTTGCACTGACCCTGTGAGACGTCTCGACGCGTTCGTGAACTAGACCGTGGGTCGCGCGTTTGCATGGCGGCAATGGTCGCCGTCAGCTGCTCAATTTGCTCGACGAGTGCCGTATTGACTGCGTTGGCTGGCGAGCTGGTGATTGCTGCGACGCTGTTTGGGTTGAATACCTCGTGCACCTTGTCTGCTAGCTTCGCAAGATCATCAATGGAAGTGTTCTTCTGGGTGGCGAGTGTAGCTCGCGTCTGCTCGGGAAGATGAGATAACCAGCACGTTTTCAGGACCTCGTCGTCAATGCCTGGAACAAGACTTTTTAAATGTCTCAGGTGCTTCGACGAAGTTCGATCCCCAATACTCTCCCTGTCGAGCAATTGGATGATGTTCGCAGTCCTGGATTTTGTGAANGGCGAAAGGTTGCACTGACCCTGTGAGACGTCTCGACGCGTTCGTGAACTAGACCGTGGGTCGCGCGTTTGCATGGCGGCAATGGTCGCCGTCAGCTGCTCAATTTGCTCGACGAGTGCCGTATTGACTGCGTTGGCTGGCGAGCTGGTGATTGCTGCGACGCTGTTTGGGTTGAATACCTCGTGCACCTTGTCTGCTAGCTTCGCAAGATCATCAATGGAAGTGTTCTTCTGGGTGGCGAGTGTAGCTCGCGTCTGCTCGGGAAGATGAGATAACCAGCACGTTTTCAGGACCTCGTCGTCAATGCCTGGAACAAGACTTTTTAAATGTCTCAGGTGCTTCGACGAAGTTCGATCCCCAATCCTCTCCCTGTCGAGCAATTGGATGATGTTCGCAGTCCTGGATTTTGTGAAACATCTGATTAGTTCAGTTTTCAATGTTTGGTATGGATTTGTTACAGGTGTGGAGACAATTAAATTTTCGGCTTCTGCCGCGTAATCAGTGTCGATTAGCGGTACCGTTTTGTTGTACTTATCTGACTCGGCGCGCACCACAGCGCGGGTTGGTCCGCGTCGAACGGCCTTGCGTTGAGCTTGGGCCTCATTATAGCCGTTGCTGTCGATACGGTGGGAGTTGTTTGGATGTCAGCTGCTGTTGTCACCATGTTTATTTTATTTTATTTTACTTCAGAGAAATAAAATCGATGAATTTTACTTCACAGCGCGATTAAGCTTAAGGAATAAATTTGTGAGAAAAATAACGGCTGTTGTAGTCTCTATTTGTCACCAATACAACACAACGTCTATGGGTGTTCGGCAATGTGTCGGCGCGAGGTCACCAATATTCACTCGGATATCACTTTTATTCGGTTTGTTTTGGTTCCGCGAGAACAATGGGAAACCAAGGTCTTGACGCTCGAACGGTTGGAATGTTCCAGGAATCTCGAGACGCGGTTGTTTAAAACCGAAGCGTGGGTCACACAACGAAATTAATAATTTTCAGAAGCGCGCCACTTAACTAGAATGCACTCGCGGGATTCACTACAGAACTTGAAAAACTGAGTCGCGCGTGTTGTCCGGAAAAACTGATGAGAACGCGTGGACGAGAGAATGAATTTTTCAATTGCACTGCATGCGCGCGAGACGCGAGGGTTTTCACTTTTGTCGTTTAAAACGTCGAATTTCCCTAATTAGATCACGTCGGGGTCATCAATGTAGCAATTGAAGTTGTTGAGGGATGTAACAATTCACTAACAAATGTAATTAATTAGTACCGCCCGGTTACTCGGTTCTTCACGGTACGATTTATAATTTTCTAATAATCACTCAGCGTCATTAATGATTAATCGAACGAGTGAATAGTATCCTATTCATATTGATATTCGATGAGCTAATGAAACTCTTTATGGTTGTGATTATTGGTTACATAATCAATGATAATTCTTTCCATTGCAATTGACGATTACTCGTTTATCACTCAGTTTCCAAGTTCAATTACAGATTAATGAAGTAACCAAAAAATGAAGAATCCCAATTAGAAAATTGACTGTGTAATTGTAATTAGAGCTGACAATATTACGAAAGTAATTATTACTTTATTGCTTCAAAGGAGAACCAAGCTGCTTCTATAGCAAGGGGGATTACAAGCAAAGTATAGGAGGGGAGTAGTACAATCGTTAATATATATATATATATATATATATATATATATATATATATATAGTAACGTGATAGATTCGTTACAAGCTTCTTTTCTGGTTTTGAATCCGTTCCGCGTGTCTGTGATTACACCACCAGGCGGGAAGTCACCTCCGATGGCGAGAGTCGAGAGAGACTATTCATTATTTACGCTCTTGTGCTTTGTTTTTTTTAAATATCCCGCCCCACGCTCATGACGGAGGAGACATTCGTCGAGGGACATCGGGGGACCGAGGAGCTTCGAGTATCGCTGGATCATCACAAGTGAGTCCTCGAGATCTTTCGCCTTCAGTCCCCACAAACGAGCCTGCACGAGTTTTCTGCTGGGTGAGGGCACCACCTCCTGGACTCAAATGAGGAGGGAGTGACGCAGTGGACAGCGAGAGATGTTCTTGGTGCTGGAGAGAGATTCTCGCCAGCTGTTTGAATTGACGTTAATTGTGAGTTACGATGGCACTACGGGATCGGCCATCTTAAATTATGGTTTTTGGGGCTTTGGGGTTTATTTTATATAATTCATTAAGTAAGGAAAACCTAGCCGAATAGTGCAGTCCGGATGGCGCGCATGCGTTACGGACCAATGAACTTTGTTATTGGCTCGACATTCAAGACGATAGCCAATGGGAAGCGCTGCCGCGCTTCGGAAGCCGTTGCCGGTGTGTTTCGACTCTTCTACCGACGCTTCTCGTGTGGTGGTTGCTTGGTGCGATTGGAGAGGAACTTTTGGTGGAATTTTCGTCGTTGAGACTGATTTTGGAGGAATTTCGTGGCGTAAATTCGAGGTTCTGGAGGCTGTAGGAGATCGTGGGCTTCTCGGGAGTCTGTCGGATCATCTGGGAGATTTCTGGTAGTTTAATCGAGCCGAGCGGCTAGGACTTGTTGCAGCTGAATCATCTCGGTGAGCGTGGTGGCTGTTTCCGTTGTTTTTTTCCAATTATTTCGAGTGGGCAGTTTTCCCCTTTCATTGGTGTCACTGGCATCAGAATCCTTCAGGACTGTAGAAACTAGGACATCAAATCCTAGGGGAAGCCTGGCCACTCCGTTCAGCGATTTGATCGTTGATTATTCCTCTCTGGGCGTCTCTCTCTTGCCTCGTTCGAACGTCCATCCATTTCCGTGGCATTTGCTTTGTCGCGTTATTTTACGATCTTTAATGTCACGTTCAATTATAATTTTTTTATTGTTAATAATTAGCTCTGAACATTAGTGTCGTGGGCATTTGATTCCGTGAAAACGAGTGCTTTCGTCATCGGAATCGTTCCGTATTCTATTTAATTACTGCGGTCTCGTGACCTTGACTATGTGTCGCTGGCCAGTTTCTAATTCTTTTGTTTTGCTTTTCTTTTAATCGTCAACGTACACTCATCTCGTAGGCGATCGATATTTGAGTCTTTGTTGTGTTTCGAGTCACTGAATTTTCTTGACAAATTTTCTCTGGTTTTGTAATTTTCTTTATTTTCATTTATTTTTGACTAATGGTCATTGACTCCTGCCAGTTGGAACTTTTATTCCAAGTGCTGGATTATTTGGAATTTTACGTTTATTTACCCTCAGAACCTGCTTTATGTAAAGCAGGGAGTCATGTAGCAGGGAGTGTGTCATTTGATTGTCTATAGATCTCGGTCGATGCGAAGATACTTTTATTATATCGAATATAATAGGGATTAGGATGAGAGTATGAGTGTGTACGTGTAAGAATGAGAAAGACATCAACGGCAGTCCAGCGTTAGCCATTGAATTGACAAGACCGCTGTCTATTTAATTAGTCGTATCATTAAATCAACTATTATACCGTTAATGAGTTTTATTGTTAACTTGTTTTCTGACCTCACACAATCCCTACAATCTCAGAAATGGGATATCAGATCCAGTAAACCCCCATAATTAGTGAAGAAAATTGGCCGGACTCACAAATAAAAGACGCGTCGCGGAGGCTAACCGTTGATATGTAATTTGAATTCATCAACACATAACGAAACGAGTTCAACGGTTTTCGTGTTCGTTCATGTGCCCTGGTATATTGCAGAACCTTTCGTGTACTCGGGAATTTTGATTTGTGAGTGCGGATTTGTGTCGGCGGATGCCGATGGATTTTGATCAGCAGAGTTAGAAAATTCTGATGACCTTGTGGGTTTGAGAGGATCCTGAAAAAAAAACCTTTCATTTGTAGGCTTTTCCTAAATTTGTGCTCGTACTAGAGTCGACGTTTGTGACCAAATTGCGGTCGAATTTGTACGCGGAAAGCGGGATATTGGGCTATAGAATATTCTGGAAGCTGCAGGTTATCCTTGGGCGCCATTTTGGGGATGCTCAATTTTGCAAGCTCATTTCAGTCATCTTGGTGAATATCACGTGATCTAGGGTGTAATTTCGGAACATCACAGTAGCGCTTCTTACGTGACCGGAATTGAAGGCTTGAGGTGAGAAGATGTCAAGTGATAAGCTAAATTTGAAAAGGTCTTGGAGCCGGTAATTCAGGTTGATTAAGGTTAATTGAAGACTGAAATCCGAGACGTCACTGTAGGTGTTGATCGACAAGCCTGATGTGTTGACATCATTGGCACCCGACGTCGGACTACTTGTGTTTGTTTTGATTGACTTAGTGTGTGTAATAGACTAGAGTATTTTGGAATAACAGCTAACATGGTGGTTAAGGAGGCAAATGCCTTCACGGTCGCCGAGTTGAAGGCATTATTACAAGCAAGAAACCTCCCACTGACTGGAAATAAGAATGAACTGATTGCTCGTTTGTACGATGTTGAACCGGACGGTGCATGGAGGGATCGACAAGGCGAGATTACAGATCCAAAACCCGGTGCAACAGTTGAGCGATAGACACGTGAAACACTAAATTTACAGCGAGAGCTTGCACTCGCAGAGCGGGAAAAAGAACTACTCAGGCGAGAGTTGGACTGGGCGCGACGCGAGTTGGCTTTAGTGAGGGATGGTGCCAATAATAACCAGAAGAACACAGAACGCGTAACTCCCGCTCGATCGAGCATCAATATCAATACACTTTCTGATTTGATGAGTGACTTCCAGTGTCAGCAAGATACATATTGGACTTGGGAGAAGCAGTTGCTGCTTCTCAAGACTACGTATGGACTTGACGACAACCAGAATAGGGTACTGATTGGTCAGAAGCTGAATGGACCGGTATTGAGATGGTTTTGATCGAATCCACAACATCTGGAAACGTCATCGGAGCAGCTCCTGGTGGCAATGCGATCGATGTATGATCACCGATCAAAAAAATTAGATCTGAAGCGCGACTTCCAGGCTCGTCAGTGGAAATCTGCAGAAAGTTTCACTGAATATTATACCGACAAGTTGATACTTGGAAATCGAGTCGATATTCCTGAAGATGAGTGGGTTGATTATATAATAGAAGGAATTCCTGATACTGCGTTGCAGAATTAAGCACTCATGCAAAATTTTGAGACGAAGGAATCTCTTCTGAAATCCTTCAGTAAGATCAAATTATCACGTTTCAAAGACGACTCGAAGAATTCACGTGTAGTAGTCCATGTAGTATGATTAAACTTTGGAACGTTCCTAGTGATTTAATTTGTAACGCGGCTGAGTATGATAAAAAATTCTTTGGTCTCAATCGTAGCACGTTGGTTGTATTAGGGACAGTAGAAATTGATATAGCGATGAATGGTAGCACTTCTAGGAACTGTAGAGTATTGGTGGTACCGGACCACACAATGTCATCCTCGGTGGTTTTGATTAGGGATATCATGAAGCGATTCGGCCTTAGCTTGAGGGAGATGGACAATATCCGGAGTAGAGAAAAAGAAGCAATAAATGAGATTCTAAATATTGACGTGTCATATCCAGAGGATCCCAGTGATTAGGTTAGAGTGAATTCTGAGGTCCCACTCGAGATACGGGAACGGGTAAAGCAGCTGTTTAGAGAAAAATATCTAGATCCCGAACCGCCTCATGATCACAAAATCAAGGGCGAGCTAAAATTGAATCTCAGTAGTCAGGAGCCTTTTCACTTCCAGACAAGGAAATTATCCTATTTTGAAAAGAATAAAGCTCGAGAAATTTTAGACGAGTGGTTAGACAAGGGGATAATTCAGGAAAGCCGGTCTGAATATGCATCACCAATAGTACTGGTGAGAAAGAAAAACGGTGAAATTCGTCTCTGTATCGACTATTGCCGTTTGAACAAAATTACCATACGCGACAATTATCCGGTACCTCTCATTGAGGATCAACTTAACATTTTGAGTGTTAAACGTTATTTCAGTACTCTAGACCTCAAGGATGGGTTTCATCATGTTGAGGTAGACCCTGAATCGGTGAAATATACTTCGTTTGTCATCCCTCTCGGGCAATTTGAATTCGTGAAGATGCCATTTGGGTTGAAGGGAGCTCCATCCGCATTTCAGCGATGAATCAATCACGTTTTTAAAGATTTTATCGATCGTGGTTTACCTCGATGATTTTCTCATTGCCACTGAGACCCTTGATGAGCATTTGAGAATTTTGGAGGCCCTGCTGCCGGTTCTGGTAGAAAGCAAGTTGAATCTCAGATTGGATAAATGTAAATTTTTGTATACTGAGATTGAATATTTGGGATACCGACTTTCTGACCAAGGCATTCAACCTACGGAGAAGAGTATTGAGGCAATCCTGAAATTTCCGATCCCGCGGGACGTTAGGGGAGTGAGGAGATTCATCGGGACGTGTTCAGACTTTCGTAAATTCATTGAGGGGTTTTCAATTATTGCGAAGCCCTTGACAGACTTGCTTAAAAAAGACTCGGAGTTCAACTTCGGAGTTCGAGAATTACAGGCTTTCGAGACTTTAAAGTCAAAGTTAGTTGAATTTTCTATTCTCGTTATCTATGACCTGAATCATGAAACTGAATTTCATTGCGATGCTAGCTCACATGGTTTCGGTGCAGTACTGATGCAGCGTAAGGCTGATCGCAAATTCCATCCTGTCTTTTATTTTTCAAAACGAACCTCGGATGTGGAAAGCCGCTATCATAGCTTTGAGCTGGAGACACTGGCTATTGTGTATACTCTACGTCGGTTTCGTATCTATTTACAGGCATTACAGTTCAAAATATTTACGGATTGTAATGCTCTGAGAATGACACTTGAGAAGGAGGAAATCAATCCAAGAATTGCTCGATGAGCCTTGGAATTCCAAGAATACGATTATCGAGTCGAACACAGGCCTGGGACGAGGATGTCACACGTTGATGCGTTGAGTCGCGCAAATACTGTCCTCGTAGTCGAGGATAACCCGTTCGAAGCGAACCTCACCCTGAGCCAAGGTCGTGATCCAAAAATTAAAGAGCTTCGTGATTCACTCGAGAAAACGGAACATAAATTATTCGAAATGAGAAATGGTTTGGTGTATCGCAAATCTGGAAAGGAGTTGCTGTTTTATGGTCCAAGTAACATGATACCTCATGTTATTAGGAAGTGTCATGACGAAGTGGGACATCTGTCAGTCGAGAAAACCTGTGGAACCATGAAATCCACTTATTAGTTCCCAGAGATGAAGGTCAAGGTGACCAATTATATTCGTGATTGTTTGAAGTGTGTGGCGTTCAACCCGCGCACTGGGAAAACTAAAGGGTTTTTGCATAGTATTCCCAAGAGAAATCTCCCATTCTTTACTGTACATATCGACCATTATTCGCCGCACGATCCGAGTTGCAAGGTAAAACAGCATATCCTCGTTGTGGTTGATTCGTTCAGTAAACTCACGAAGTTGTACGCGACTAAGACTACTAACTCTAAGGAATCTATTTAGTGTTTGAAGCAATTTTTCCGTGATTACGAGAGGCCAAAATGTATGGTTTCGGACCGAGAAAGTTCTTTCACGTCGGAGGAGTTTCGTCAGTTTTTGGGAAATGAAAATATCAAGCACGTACTAATCGCCACAGGCTCGCCAAAGGTGAATGGGCAGGTTGAGCGAGTAAATCGTATCTTGGGACCCATGTTGGGCAAGCTAATTGATAACTCAACAGGTAGATATTGGTATAAGGTCCTGGATGAAGTTGAATTGGCCTTGAATAATTCTGTAAACAAATTCATCGGGGAAACCCCCTGGAAACTCATGAGAGGTTTCAATCAGTATGGACGGATCCCAGATGCTATTAGAGATTATCTAGATGAGAATGTTGCGATTGGTGTGCCTGATCTCGATGCCTTGCGTGCGAAGGCAGTTTCTAATACCATAAAATCACAAAACTACAATCAACAGTATTACGGTAGGAGGCACAAAGAGGCTCAAAAGTATGAAGTCGATGACTAGGTTATGATCAGGAATTTCGAGAGTACTCCAGGGGCTCCCAGAAAGTTGCTTCCACACATGAAGAGACCCTATAGAATTATTCGAGTCCTCCGTAATGATCGTTATATTGTGGATGACCTAGTGTATCATCAGGTTAGTCAGAGGCCCTATGTTGGAGTGTGGGAAGGAGCCCACCTGAGATCCTAAGGTTCCTCTCCAAAATCCGAGTGATGTGTTGTGTGATGAAGAGAATTGTATGTTAACAAGTATCAAGCTATTTATTATGGATGATGTTTAATGTTGTTTAGAAAACAATTGTGATAATCGCGTGATGAGATTGTGAAGTGAAGTTTTTATTGGTGCAGTGGGAAGAAATTAAAAATGAACTTGTAATGTATCATCTGATTTTTATTTTGACGAAGATTGAAAACAAGAAGTCTGAGTGTCTGGCACATGATAATAATCCAATTAGACTAGTCCGGGACAGACTCTGGCCAGGAAGGCCGAACTGTAAGGTTTGCTTGTATAGGTGTGTCATTTGATTGTATATAGATCTCGGTCGACGCGAAGATACTTTTATTATATCGAATACAATAGGGATTAGGATGAGAGTATGAGTGTGTACGTGTAAGAATGAGAAAGCCATCGACGGCAATCCGACGTTAGCCATTGGATTCACAAGACCGCTGTATATTTAATTAGTCATATTATTAAATCAATTATTATACCGTTAATGAGTTTTATTGTTAACTTGTTTCCTGACGTCGCACAATCCTTACTTTTAGTACAAACGTAGTTTTTAAACAAAGAATGAAAACGAAAATGATAAATCAAGGATGTGCTTGAGAACAATGTTGATGATGGAGGTGACTGCGGCACCCTAGCTGCTGCTAGGCGTGGGCTGTTCTCCAGGTCGTCGCTGTGGTCGTCGCTGTGTGTTCTCGTTGACGCTTGGTGGAGATGAGCTTGGTGAGTCGGCCCAGTGTTCTCGACGCTACCATCGGAGAAGTACAACAAAGTTACTTTCTTTTCTCCCTCATACCTCGATATCGCCGCGGACTGAAGGCAAGGGTCCAGCTCCCCTGTTGCCCGTATAATCCTGTTGACGTATGTAGGTGCGAAGGGACCGCGAGTGAGGTTACCAGCCTCATTAGCCCATACCGCGGGTGCGGTGTCCATTTTCGCTGTGTGAAGTCTCGTACCAACGGAGTGTTTGGTCCTCCTGGTAGTAGATTTGATGTTAGATGCATTTTGTGTGATTATCGACGATGCTTTAGCAGAGATGAACTCAGTGGATCGGCCCGATGTTCTCAACGCTGCCATCGGAGTGGTTTGGTATGAGGTTACTTTCTTCTCTCCCTCATGCCTGAGTGTCACTGTTCAGCTGCTCGTCATGTCCCGTCGTTACCGTAGCTGTTTGCGCGGTTGTCATCCTTTCATTGCTTATTCGAAATAGACTAAAATCGAAGAATATGAAGCGCGGAACTAAGGCGTTATAAGTCCTTGTTAAGACCAGCACAGTACAACGTCTTTGATACTCGGCAATGTGCCGGTGTGAAAAACAAAAATAGCACATTCACTGGCATTTGTTTTGGTTTTCGTGAGGACACTGCGAAACCAAGGCTCGGCGCTCGGACGCTTCGAATATTGTAGAACTCACGAGACGCCGTTTTAAAAAAGCCGTTGTGTACCCACACGACAATATTTACGATTTTTCAATCGCGGGGAATTAAATCCAGCACTTGAACTCGCGGATTTTGCGGGAATGGAAAGTCTAGGATGCGTAGATATTTACCAGGATGGAAGTTAATCACTGGGATGCGCGAATAAACCTTTCAATGATCAATGAACGGGACGCCACGAGATTTTTACTTCTATCGCTTAAAACGTCGAATTTCCCAAATTAGATCACGTCGGGGTCACCAATGTCTTACCTACAACGTCTCACCTACAATGCTATAGGGGGGGGGNCAAACTCAAATTATTGGCAGATTTTTTCGACAGCCCAGTTCGGAGATTTTTTTTTTTTAGTTTTTCTGTTTTTTTAAATAACTCGAGTTCTATCCATCTGTTTTTGATTTATTAAACGTAAATTTTTTTCATTTTTTACTGCCTATAAAAATATTTTTAGTCAAAATTTATTTTTGATCTCTTGATAACAAATATTCAAAAAACTCATGATAACAAATACTCATGATAACAAATATTCAAAAAAAAAGTTGAAAAATTTGAATTCTGAAAATTACGTCATGATTGATTTGTTTCATTTTTTTTCGTAATTCTTATAATCAAAACAAATATTTTGAGTTGTCAAACAAATTGGGCATCCAATCAATCTGAGATCTATTTTATTTTCAATTTTTTCTTCTCGAAACTCCGCAAATTTGGTCAAAACACCGTAAAATGGCGTTGATTGATTTTGATTATAGACGGTATGAAGTGAATTTGACTGTATTTCTATTGTAACGTATTTTTCAACGACACATGCGGGAAATCATGTGCCTTGTCGTCCACTAACTTTAAGCGACCCTTTGGACCCTCTCAAACCGGAATTAAGGACGACGAAGAAGAACCAAGAGAAACCAAAATACCAAAAACGGCGCCAGTCCTTTTAACCTCCAAAGGACAAAGTCATATTGCTGAGACGCCTTCCACGACTAGCTCAGAAAACTGTGGAGGCGTGTGGGAACAGGCGACAATTATTGCAACTCAACACTCTGCAATTTTCATAAATAAAAGAATGTATTTTTACTCCATTATTCAAGATTTAGAACTTTTCCCAACAATGTGATAGAGTTGAATACCAAAATTCTTTACAACTGCGGAAGAGGACTCCCGCGAGCAAAGGCTCGACAGAAATCAAAATAAATTCAAAAAGAAAAGGAAAATTAATTTGCAAAATTAAATGGACAAGAAAGTAAATCAGAACTGGATTTTAAATGAATCCCAAAGAAGTAGAAGTTGAAAATAATTGTCATAATAACACAAAAAAAAATCAAATGCGCGTGGAATACGCTATAGCGCGAGGATCACCCGCACGTGACGAGAAATGCAAGAACCACGACGAAAAATTATTGGGGAAAGGTAATACCATGAATTCAATACCACAAGTTTCCCCCACAACATATAATAATTGCAAATGTGAACGTAAACAATTTACCACAGTTTAGCACAACACCACAAAACGACAAATTTATTGTTAAAACTAACAAAAGAAACTCGAAGAGCGTAATCGGACTTTAGATGCGCCGAGCGACTTATTATGACTGAAACCCAGCGAAGAGTGTCCGTCAGGGCCGTACATCGCCCCGAGGAACCTCAAAATCTTTTCTACCCCCACCCCAATCAACTGATGGTGGCGCAGAGAATCCGCGTTACTATCTGATTTTGAATTGGGAATTTTTAAAATTGTCATAATTGCCAATTCCTAAGTCGCAGAGAACTGAGACTGGCGCCGCGCGGTCGGTGGATGTGATCCGCGTTGAACGGAACAGAAGCCAACATAATCCGATGCTCCATCAATGTTGTATCATGGGTTTTTTACTGGGCGGCCTTGCACTACCGATGATCGGTGAAGTGATGGGGTTCGCACATAGAGGCCTGAGATGCCTGCTGGCGTGCGTCGATCGTCTCTCGCGTCCTTCGTGGTGTGAGTCTCCCAGACTCGGTGTGTGCGTGCTCGTCGGTGTGTTACTCGTCATCTGCTGTAGCGCCGACTTGTAGCCATCCCCGATGCTCCGCTCCACTCCCCTCGTCGCGAAGCTCACCTGTAACCCACGGTGAGCGCGATCGACAGAACTTGAGATAATAATAAAAGAAAGGGTAAATAAAAGAAATTTTAAAATATGACAATTGTGGCCCTGGGTGATCCGACTCCTCGCTGGGGTAAACATACTAAATTTCCCCCCCATGATCCGCGGTCAGTTCAGGCGAGGAACAGTACATGATTTTTATCATGTTACACTATATATTACATATTTTTTCGATGCACAATCGAAGTCGTTTTGGGGTATTTTGCCCAATTTGCGACATTTCGAAAAGGAAAAATTAAAAATAAATTAGATCCAGGAAGACGTCCAACCTGAATGATGGCTCAAAATACTTGTTTTGATTATCAGAATTACTGAAAAAAAAATTTGAAAATGACGTAATTTACAAAATTCACGTATTTCAACTGTTTTTTTTTTCGAATAGTACATTAGAGTACAAGGTACTCGCCTTCGGCTCGGCCTGTAAACTACACATCCGTTGAAACCGAAATTTATTACCATTTTATGTCAAGTCGTGCAGAAGTCGAGTATTGAGCAGGCTGCGCGAAGCGCAGCGTGCAATAAACTCGACTTATTGCACAGCGCGACATAAAATTCGTTATTATGAGTATCTAGGAATCGAAAAAAATATATATAAAAACTACTCGTATAGGTGGTAGAAAGTGGAAAATTTTGAAGGTTAATAAATCAAAATCCGATCAATAGAACTTCAGTTATTGGAAAAAAAACTAAAAAATGAAAAAAATATATATCTCCAAACTGGGTTGCCAAAAAAATCTGAAAAAAATTTGAGACAGAGTTTTTCAACCTTCCCAATCGTAGAAAAAATTGACATTAATTTCCGAGAGGGTGAGTCAGCGGTTGACTCATTTCGCGTGGAATACTACATATGGAACTAGTGATGGCCAGGGTTGGGCAAGTAAAATACTACGCGTATTTTGCCACGTTCCCAGGGTTGCAAGGATCATGACTCACAACGGTCAAACATCGCAATGGTCATACCTCTCGAGGATCAAACATCGCAAGGGTTATACTTCGCGAGGGTCAAATGTTGTAAAGATTAAACAACAGAGGTAGGCAGAGGATACTCTCAAAGATTAGACGACAATAAGTATTAACCGGGGAGACAGGAAAGACAATCACAACGGTTCAACGATTATGAGAGTCAAGAAAAAAGGTACAGGAAGGAAAATCCTCAAGGATTTAACGAAAGACATGATCCTCACGAGGTATAATGGTTGCGACTTCTGAACGTTGCAACGTTGGTCCTTTGTGAGGTATGACCATTGCGACATTTGACCCTCACGAGGCAGGCAACTTTCGATATGACCTGTGCCACATTAGACCCTTGCGAGACATGATCTTTGCGAAATATGACCCTGATGACGTTTGAGGCTTGCTAGGTATGACTTTTGTGTCGTATGCAAGATATGGTCCTCGTGACTCTCGCAAGATATAGTAAGTAAGTAAGTAAGTATATTTATTTGTTCAAGTTTTACACTTGTTACAAAGAGTTATAATCGCTTTGACTTTAACGGTAAATAAGATTAGGTTTGGGGTACCGCAGTTTGGATAGGTTTGAGTGAACTTACAGTGATTTGCAAATGTTTGTTTCATAGGCTGTACAAACGCTGTTCGAAAATGAGAAAGAAAACAGTAAATGTAGAAGATATCTTATAATATCTTAAAAAAGGACGGAAATCAACTAGAAAAATTAATATTAAATATTAGGTGTACAAATAAGTTTTAGGATACTTCGATTCCGTGTCATGAAAGTAATTCAAAGTTACCGCTTACAGATGATATGGTGGGGTTTGTTATGTAGTATCAAAACATAAAGGATTCATAAACATAACCTTGAATTCTGTGAATAAAACATGCAGACCGATAAGCTTTTTATTAGACACTGCATTCGCTATGAATTCCATCAAGGAAAGGCTGTTAGGAAAGCATGTCAATCGACTTGTTCTGTTCTTGGGGACAACATTGAATCTAAAAATACATGTGAGTATTGGTATAAGCAATTTAAAGAAGGTGATTTCGACGTTAGTGACCGTGAACGTATCGGGGCCCCTGTAAGGGTGGATGACCAGGAACTGCAAGCGTTGCTGGATGAAAACTCTTGCCAGACGGAAAAACAACTTGCAAAACAGCTTGGAGTAACTCAACAGACCGTTTCTTATCGCTTAAATGCAATGGGAAAGATTCGAAAAGGAACAAAGTGGGTCCCACACTTTTTAACTCAAGAAAATAAAGATAGCAGACTTGACATATGTCTGAATCTTTACAATAAGCAACATAGAAAGTCTTTTTTGTGGAAAATTGTGACCGGCGATGAAAAGTGGATTTATTTTGATAATCCAAAACGCAAATATCATCGACATCGACGCCGAAGCGCAATATTCACTGTAAGAAGATCATGCTGTGTATATGGTGGGATATGAAAGGCGTACTGCATTATAAACTTTTGAAGTCTGGCGAGACAGTTACTGCCGATCGCTATCGTCAACAATTAATAAGATTGAATCAAGAAAGTGAACAAAAATGTCCATTTACTGGCAAAGGAAAACGTTCAGTAAAATTGCTCAATGACAACGCCAGGCCGCATGTGGGTAAACCGGTCAAAGATACGTTAATGGCTCTTGGATGGGATGTTGTGCCGCACCCAGCGTATGCACCAGACTTAGCTCCAACTGATTTTTACTTCTTTCGTAGATGTAAAACGAATTGACTGATGCGCGATTCAAAACATTTGAAGAGGTGCAAAAATGGGTCGCTAATTTCCTCGCCTCGCAAGATGAAACTTTCTTAGCGGAAGGCATCCGTGAATTACCTAACAGATGGTTGGAGGTCATTCAAAATGATGGAGATTATTTTGATGAATAAATGTAGTTTATTTTTTTTCGAAAATGAATTTTTAATTTTTTGCCAAGTGTCCTAAAACTTATTTGTACACCTTATACTATGAATTACTCTCTCGCTGATTCTAGTCTACATACAGAGTTACATTAACATTTTCACCTGTTCCGTAAGTCAATCACCTTTTTGATGAATTTATACACTTTTCTCATTGCATCTAACTCAGGGTTATGAAAAATTCTTAGCCATAATGCTAATCCAGGCTCGTAATCTCTAAAATATTGTTTTCTGATACGAGTGTAACTTTCGCAGTCTGTAATGAAATCTTGCCGAAAATGTTGTGTTATTTCCTCGGGATTACTACTTTTGTCGTTCGGTTAACGTTTGGCCGGTTTAACATCGCTTTTATCTTGGGCCTAAATAATATCGCATTTTGGAATTTATCGTGTTCCTGAAAGTGGGATTGTAGCGCATTTTCGGCGCTCGAGTGTTATTTCGTCGCCGGCTGATATTCTATCAGTTGCCGGCTCTGTTGTCCATATTGTGTCGAGGCAAAATGTCGACAACAGACAAACTGTGGACCCCTTTCAAATTCACGTGGAGTTGATTCTCGTTATCGCCACTCTGGTGGACGTGCTTAATGTTCGGGGTAACAGTAGATCCCTACCTTCCGATTATTTGACTTCAAGTAAATTAACTAGTGATTTCATTTTCTGACTATCTTTTGACTTTCATTGACCTTAATTAATTCATCTGACTAGTATTTTATTGTCACGACAGATCGCAGGGGAAGTGGTAGATTTGTGTCGAGTCATTCGTTGTATATTTATTTGTTTGTTCATTTTTCGCCGAGTTCGGAGGGCAAGATAGCCAGAGAGACGGGGTTTTCACAACTGTTTGTCTTTTAACTCTATTTCATTTTACTTGGCTTCTTTTGGATTAAATTATCATTTTTCCCTGTATAACAACTCGTTAATATTATTTTTGCGGACCCCTTCATTTTAGGATTCGATTCAGAGCAGCACTTTGACTTTGACTTTGAATTCAACGTTTGACCGTTGCGAGGTATGATCGTTGCAACGTTTGATCCTCGCGAAATCAAGTGGGAGAGCCTTCTGACCATTTCGCTGCATTCATGATCTATCCTTTGGCGTGTGGTATGCCTCTTCCAGCGGTCAAAGAAGTCTGAAACCTGTCTCATAAATTACCTGTTTTTTACATTTCGAAAACTAGCTTGGTTACCAATGGTTGCAAACGCTTGCTGAACCCTGACGGTAATCTTTCAGTGAAAATTTATTATTTGGACTGTTTCTTATTAGATCATTAAGAATATTCCAGAGAGCATCGAAAATGCGAATAGCATCAATTCAACACACGTGATTTCAATTTTGTAGTATCAATGTTCCTGCAGCATAATTCTTCAGCTCTTTTTTCTTTTATTTCTCTTGAATTATTTCATTCAAAGGTGATAATAACTAATGAGAAACGGAACGGGAATCAGGCCATTGATGCTAGTTGTCTCATTCGCGTGCAACCGACTGGCGATGTTAATCTTCTCGCGGTCCGTGGATACTTGGAACGGATACCTCTGCGTGTCTCACAACTATCCAAACTTGCATACTCCAAACGTTTGCCTTTTCCAGTTTCAGCTTAACAGGGTATACGGAAGTATCGCAGTAGTGACGTTGGTATTACTGAGGTGAAAAAAGTGCTAATTTTGTCATCAATTTAATTTTTGACATCCTTTTACATTTAATGTGGATTTATTGATAGGCTTTTAATAGATGGGGTACTTCATAATAATGTTATATAATATTGTAATGACAATGGAATAGACTTGTGAGATCGGGGTCTGTTCAGCAAAAATTGGAATTTTTATTGAAATTATTTAATTGTGAATTCGTCAGGTGATTCGTTGAACTTGTGAAATGCTGATGGGTCAGAATCGTACGGTCAGTTAAGTTCGATAATCACTCGGATGTCCAATGACTTCTCAATTTATTTTCCTGTTTACGTTCACTCAAACTTGACGATTTATACGAGCGAATCTGCCAATTCTGTATACAAAAAATTGCCTCAAAATTGTAAAAGTTTTTTTCTATTTTCGATCGGAAAGAGTAGTCTGATCCAAAAAGGCGAAAAATGAGCGCAAACGGAGTTATCTAACTCTAGTATTGGTCGAGATATTGAAGATTAATTTTTTTTTTTCATCTAAAACTTTTTTTTCAATTGCAATTACGGGCCATTGAGAATAACAAAAAAAATGCTCCATAGATTTTGTCATAAGTTTTCTAAGCTTTTTTAAAAAAATATTGTTTTTGTGGGATACTCGGGAATGTTGGACGGGTTGATGAAATTATAACACGCGTTATAACGGTAGAAATCGAATGGAATGTATTCACAGCGAATGTGTCGATGTTTACACCTTGAGAGCTATGACGAATCTGTCTCTCGCGACGATACAGGCAATTAGATCATCCGATCGATGGTGCCCGAAATATGACGAATCGCCACGAGGTGACGTAGTCAGGTATTCGGCTGCTAAGCCGGTGCGAATACAATATAGTGAAATAATTCGAACGATAAATAAGTAGCTTCGCTACAATGCTCCCCTTCTGTGTCGGAAAAAAAAGGGAGTTAGCTATATACAATATAGACAATATAGGCAATGTATACGCGTTAAAATGGCACTAAAAACGGTATACGTGATTTGAAAAA